>NC_080482.1:16107500-16192500 GCF_030265055.1 Doryrhamphus excisus | reverse complement strand
CTGGACTGGTCGCCAGCCAATCACAGGGCACATATAGACAAACAACCATTCACACTCACATTCATACCTATGGACAATTTGGAGTGGCTAATTAACCTAGCATGTTTTTGGAATGTGGGAGGAAACCGGAGTACCCGGAGAAAACCCACGCATGCACGGGGAGAACATGCAAACTCCACACAGAGATGGCCAAGGGTGGGGAAAGACAAAATAAGAAGCCAAAAAGTTACCACTTCCACACAAACTAGGAGGAGAACTCATTCATTGGATTTCTACCGCTTTTCCTCACAAGGGTCACAGGGGTGCTGGAGCCTATCCCAGCTGTCTTGGGGCGAGAGGCGGGGTACACCCTGGACTGGTGGCCAGCCAATCACAGGGCACATATAGACAAACAACCATTCACACTCACATTCATACCTATGGACAATTTGGAGTGGCTAATTAACCTAGCATGTTTTTGGAATGTGGGAGGAAACCGGAGTACCCGGAGAAAACCCACGCATGCACGGGGAGAACATGCAAACGGGAAACGAAAAGTTGGATCCCACATCTAAATAACGTTTGGCCCTTTAAACTAACAACAATATCCAGTTCCGGTCAAAAGTCTGGAGACACTTTGTCATTCAATAGTATGGCCTGTCCGATTCATTGGCCGGTCCATTTGATCAGACCATAATAGCCATTAGAGCACCGCTCTCAAACTCAAGGCCCGGGGGCCCAGATGTGGCCCACCACATCATTTTATAACGCCCGAAAAAGCCAGGGAATAATGTGTGTCAATCATGCTCTGCAACTTTTTCCCCTCTAAATGTATGAATTCTTTCATTTTCACACAAATGATACTGCAGCAAGATATTCCCGAATAGCTCCCTAACACCTTGGAATTCCGACTTCACTTCTCATTTCAAAGTCATCCATCAATTTGTTTGTAAAAATAGAATAATAAAATGCATGGATAATCATGTCATTATATCAGGGGTGGGCAAACTTTTTGACTTGCGGGCCGCATTGATTTAATAAAATTGACGGGGGGTGGGGGGGGCAGACTATATACTAATTTACACGTGACAGTCCATTTGTACACGTATATTTTTACACATATTTTACACGTAAAAGTGTCATGTAGTCTGCTATATGTGCACTTTGAGATCATTTATTTGATGTAAAGTGCGTTATAAATGTATTTTTATTATTATTATTATTATTATTATTACGACCAGTCCAGGTGTACCCCGCCTCTCGTCCCAAGAAGCTGGGATAGGCTCCAGCACCCCCGCGACCCTCGCGAGGAAAAGCGGTAGAAAATGAATGAAATTATTATTATTATTATTATTATTATTATTATTACGACCAGTCCAGGGTGTACCCCACCTCTCGCCCCAAGACAGCTGGGATAGGCTCCAGCACCCCCGTGATCCTTGTGAGGATAAGCGGTAAAAAATGAATGAATTATTATTATTATTATTATTATTATAATTATTATTATTACGACCAGTCCAGGGTGTACCCCACCTCTCGCCCCAAGACAGCTGGGATAGGCTCCAGCACCCCCGTGACCCTCGTGAGGATAAGCGGTAAAAAATGAATGAATTATTATTATTATTATTATTATTATTATAATTATTATTATTACGACCAGTCCAGGGTGTACCCCACCTCTCGCCCCAAGACAGCTGGGATAGGCTCCAGCACCCCCGTGACCCTCGTGAGGATAAGCGGTAGAAAATGAATGTATTATTATTATTATTTTTTTTTTATTATTATTTGTTATTATTATTATGTGCTTGTGTCCCTTTTTCCAGGAGCATTTTGTAAACATCAGACCACATCAAATAACAAAATTGATAAAACAGCTACTTCGACCATCAAAAGGTTGTCTCAAGCCATGATGCCAGGTTGTACGTTGAGTTTCAATGAAATATTTTGCAAAGAACAGGCGGGCCATATTCAAACACTTGGCGGGCCGGATGTGGCCCCCGGGCCGTAGTTTGCCCACCCCTGAATTATATCATGATCAATATTTATAATCGTTAACAGTTAAGGGAAGCCATCAATGAAAAAGAGTTTGAGAATAGATGCATAAAAAGTTGCCGCCCTCTGTTAAATTAGCAAAAGAACAACCGAGGTACTGAGAGTGAGTACTTTTGCAATTTGTGTAAAATATAAAAATATAATATAAAAAATAATAAAATAATATAAAAAAATAGTAAAATGTTCTTCAGTTTGAAACACGTTTTCCCAACTATAGCGACAATTAATCAATGATGCAATTAATCGACAACTATTCAGGTATTAGACAGTTTTTTTTTTTTAATTTTTTAATTTTTTTTAATTTTAATTTAATTTTTGCCTCTTTTCTGTTGGAGTAGTATTCTACATTGGTCACTAGGTGTCAGTAATTGTTCAGCGAGACAAGCACCAGACTCCATCACCGGAAGAACAGGTTTCAAATGATCGCACAACGAGCGCAACAATAATAACATACTATGAATCATAACAACAACACGGCTTTAACTCTTCCACTTCAATTCCACTTCCACAATCACTTCCTGTTTACGTGTCCGGAAGTCATTTACATGGACACGGGTCTTACGTATATATACAGTACGTCAAAAAAGGCTTAATTTCTTTGATTTTCTTTATTAGATCGGGTAATAGGCATGTCAAGACGATTATAGGGGTGTTACTTCATGTCTAGAGGGCTCTAATATCTCAAGGAAAACATCATCTTTGGTGTGTTTCCTCTCCAACAACTTCCCACTTTGGCTACTTCCACTCATCGATCATCAAGCCATTTGCGGGTGTATTTAACTGACATGTGACTGCATATGACTACGCATCGGTAATGTCAACAGAGATGTTGCCATCACGGACAGCCACAGCTAAGAAGTGGAAATGTCACAATAGATTTTTGGCGGCGGGGCGCCAAGGTGGCTCACCGAGGTACGCTAATCAATAGCTAGACGAGAACACGAGACACTTCCTTTTGAGTCCAGAATGTCACGGCATGATTGCGCTCGTTATCTGCTCATTGATTAAGAAGCCGGAGCCTCTTAAAAGAGGCAGTTAAAACAATTAGAGGCTCTATTTGGAATGCTAATGTTCCGCTGGCTGCTGGTGACGCACACACATTTCTTATTTTTTCTATTTGTTCACGTTTTTTTGCACAATTATCAGTAATTTAGTGTTTTGTATAAATATTTTTATAAGATGGTACTTTTTTTTTTTTAATGAAAATGAGTCCTTGGCTGTGACATGTTGTTCATTCTCAGCTACAAATGGTGTTTTTTTGGCCTAACCTTTGCTCATATTTGGCAGATACTTCTCCAGCCCATTCATTAAAAAAATCATTAATTAAAAAAAAAAAAAAACAGGTCTTTTGGCAACAGCAAAAAAGCTTCCCTTCCATTTTCACCTACTGTAGGTGCTCGCCTTCGCTGTTAAATGACGGAAAGATGGGCGAGGAACGTGTGGCCTCATTTTACACCTCCTCCACTCCGTCCTTCCCTGCTAAGTTATGCTAATGGTAAGCATCTGTGGTGGAGCTGGAGACAAAAGAACCTTCTCCTCCTCCTTCAGCTGGAGGACGTGGCGGCTTCCAGGCAGCCGCCATGCTGCTTCCACGCCGGGGTGACATTGAAGACGGCGGCCAAGTCACCTCGGCAGAGTATGACCTCTGTCTCATGGTTTTAGTACAAGTTACAACAATACGCCTATAAATTCAATTATTCCTTTGTTTATGCAATTTTTGTAGCAACAGACACAAACTATACCAACTAAATAAGCTAGCTTTTTCTCCTTATAGATTAAAATCACATTATTTTGTCCATTTTCAATGTAATAAAAGAACCATGTGACGTATCAGGAGGTATTTCTTCCAAGATAGCGCTGCTAGCAATTTTGCTTGCAAAAAAAAAAAAAGTTAACTCAAGGCTTTATTTTAGAAATTTGTGGCTTCCTCGTGTGTATTTTCTATGATTTGATCCCTAAAAAGTATGGAGGACCAAAACTGCCAAAATAATAAATAAATAAAAGTGAAAATAAAAACAAAAATGAAAAAAAAAATCAAAAACTTAAATACACAAAAATAAATATAAATCGAAATAAAAACAAAAATAAAAAATATAAAAATATAAATATAAAAAATATAATAAAAATATAATATAAAAAACAAGATTCAAAAATTAAAAATAAATCCAAAAATAAATGTAGAAATAAATACAAAAATAAATATATAAATAGAATTACATATCAATAAATAAATAAAAGCACTCTGCTCTCATATGTATTTATTTCATGCTGCAGACAATGTCAGCTTGAAATGCAGAAGGAAAAACTATTCAAATGAGGGGGCGGTCCTAAGTGTGTCTTGGGTTGAACTGTTCGCCTATTGGTTGATCGACATGTGAGTGCGAAAAAGCTCCGTCGCGGAGGAGAGAGATCAGGCTCCAATAAGGCTTCCACCCGGAAAAGCAGGTAATCCGGGGAAGCATTATCCGAAATATCTGCTAGCAAACGGAGATCCCTGGAGATTGCAGCCATATTTACCGCCATTGAGAGTGGTGTGGTGACTTCCTCTTGCTGTGGCCGTTTGCAGGCATACCTAGTCGATTTTCGCACTCACATGTCGATCAACCAATAGGCGAACAGTTCAACCCAAGACACACTTAGGACCGCCCCCTCATTTGAATAGTTTATCCTTCTGCATTTCAAGCTGACATTGTCTGCTGCATGAAATAAATACATATGAGAGCAGAGTGCTTTTATTTATTTATTGATATGTAATTCTATTTATATATTTATTTTTGTATTTATTTCTACATTTATTTTTGGATTTATTTTTAATTTTTGAATCTTGTTTTTTATTTTTGTATTTATTTTTGCTTTTATTTATTTATTTATGTATATATTTTGTATTTTTGTTTTTATTTCCATTTATATTTATTTTTGTGTATTTAATTATTTTTTTCATTTTTGTTTTTATTTTCACTTTTATTTATTTATTTATATATTTATTATTTTGGCAGTTTTGGTCCTCCACAAAAAAGGGCCATACATAAAGCGATTAATCAAACACAATTATATTTCTAAAGCACAGGTGGCAAACTCATGGCCAGGGGGCCAGATCTGGTCCTCCACTTCATTTTATGTGGCCGGCCAAAGCAATAATGGAAATAACAAGGCAAGTTATCCATCACTTTGTTCATTTCTAAATATAATTGTAAATATCATGAGGCAATTATACATTGATATTTATTTACAGTACATTCACTGTTACAACAATGACTGTAAAAACAATCTTGACAGCCCTGGTCTAAAGCAAAGAATATTTTGACAAACATTAAGAGCCACAGTCGCATTACATGGCGCATACTTAATTTCATAAGTAAAAGTAGAACAGGCGAGCCTTTCTGCCGTTCCTTTTCCCAAATATATTTTCAAGTGAGGCATCTGGGCTGTGCTGTGTACATACACATTGTGCACTTGTCACTTGGCTTTATTTTCAGCTGTGGACTCAGGGTAGTATTTACAGTAGCAACGTGGTACTTGTGGTAGGGACTCAAAATAAAACAGGATGTGTTGTTTTAATGATTAGAATAGAAACTGCTGATGTTTTTGTTAGCAGTTCAGTGGTGCATTGATGCAAAGGACACATTTGGGTTTTTTTTTTTCCGACCTATTAAAAATCATGCATTATCTTTGCCGACTTGGGCCAGTCCCCCCCCATCCTAAGAGGCCTGGGTAGGACCCATATGGGAGAGGTGCCGGCTGGGATGCCCAACCACGGCACCCTCACCCCGCTGCCATCTGTCAGCGGCCTGCCAGTCTGCTGCAACTTTGCCAGCAGAACAATTCAGATGGTCAGCAGACCACGGACCGCCCACCTCTGAAGGACAACGGGACCGTCCCGGTGACCTCTGGGCATGGACTCTAGAACCCTTGAGGCACCTTAGCGGACCAAACCTGCACATTCTGCTTTTTCGATTGTTTTCCTTCTCAACATATCAGTCAGTTTTAAGGCTAATTCTTTGAACGTGGCCAAGATTTTTATTAATTTATTTATTTGTTTTTTTATCATTGCAAGGTATTGAGAATAGGAGATTTGCATGTATGCCTACAGTCTTTACACCCCTTTTGGTCCCACCTGACTCCCATTATAACCTCTTTAATTGTTACCTTTTCCACTAAATATTATAATATAGACTATATATTTTACACGTAACAGTCCACCTGGTATTATTGTATCTGTAAAATTGTCATGCAATCTGCTATTATTATTTATTATTTTATATTTATATTTAAATATTTTAAAAATAATAAAATATTATAATAATTAATTATTATAATTATTATAATTATAATTAATTATATATAATTAATATAATAATTAGCATTAATATAATTCATATAATATCATAATAGTTATAATAATAATATAATAATTATTATTTTAATTTTTATTATTATTATGTGCTTGTGTCTCTTTTTTCAGGAGCACCATCTGTAAAATTGTATCTGTAAAATTGTCATGCAATCTGCTATTATTATTTATTATTTTATATTTATATTAAAATATTTTAAAAATAATAAAATATTATAATAATTAATTATAATTATTATTATAATTATAATTAATTATATATAATTAATATAATAATTAGCATTAATATAATACATATAATACATAATAGTTATAATAATAATATAATAATTATTATTTTAATTTTTATTATTATTATGTGCTTGTGTCTCTTTTTTCAGGAGCACTTTGTAAACAACAGACCATGTCAAACAACGAAATTGATACAACCATCAAAAGGTTGGCTCAGGCCATGATGCCAGGTTGTATGTTGAGTTTAAATTAAATACTTTGGAAAGATTGGGCGGGCCGTATTCAAACACTTGGCGGGCCGGATGTGGCCCCCGGGCCGTAGTTTGCCCACCCCTGGGCTAGAACAACCTCGAGACAGTTAAAGCCTCAACCAACAAACATACATTTATTATTGTCAGTTTTTTTTTTTTTAGCAGTTCTTGGTTCCATTTTCAGGGCTGTGCATGGTTCCCCACCTCTGATCTAAATGCAATGTGATGGCTTAAATACACTTTTATTGGAGCTTTCTCTGCCAATCAATCAATCAATCAATCAGCGGGGCCATATTAATCCCGGTGATATCAAAAATAAACATCAGACTGATGCTTTTAAAAGGCAGGGGTCATACATGTTAAGAGTAGTTTTACAAAAGTGTTTAAAAAGGGATGAAGTGTAATCAGCGTGAACTTCTTGATGTGTCATTTCAAGTTGTAGGAGGAAGAAAATAGAAGTAAAACAAAGACCACCCTCTGTTTTTCCCAGCACCAACAGGATCCTGCTTGAACATCGAACTTCACGCGTATGTGAAAGCAATGCCTTGAATCGCTTCCGCTTTTTCGGGTTAAAGGACATCAGGAAGAAGCAGCGGGTATTTCAGTGGTGTTTCGCACACTTTCTTGGCCCGTCCCGAAGACCCCCCCCCCCCACACACTCCATTTCTGCACCTGCCATGCCAAGTCACCATGGCAAACCAGCCAGCAAGAAGGAACGGCTGGAAAGTCACCTGGCTGGTTCGCCACGGCGAGAATGCGAGGCGAGTTGGTGTCAACTACAATTTCCCTCTAGAGCGGGGGGGGGGGGCAGACTATATATTTTACACGTAACAGTCAACCTGGTATTATTGTATCTGTAAAATTGTCATGCAATCTGCTATTATTATTTATTATTTTATATTTAAATATTTTTAAAATAATAAAATATTATAATAATTAAAATAAAATTAAAATAATAATAATTATATTATTATTATGTAAAATATGCAAATATAACAATATTATTATATATAATTAATATAATAATTCGCATTAATATAATAAATATAATAATCATAATAGTTATAATAATAATATAATAATTATTATTTTAATTTTTATTATTATTATGTGCTTGTGTCTCTTTTTTCAGGAGCACTTTGTAAACAACAGACCATGTCAAACAACTAAATTGATAACTAATTAAAATTTAAAAGTTTCAAAAACTAATTGAAACTTTTTGACTCGGGGGCCGCATTGATATAACAAAATTTCGGGGGGGGGGGGGGGCAGACTATATATTTTACACGTAACAGTCCACCTGGTATTATTGTATCTGTAAAATTGTCATGCAATCTGCTATTATTATTTATTATTTTATATTTAAATATTTTTAAAATAATAAAATATTATAATAATTAAAATAAAATTAAAATAATAATAATTATATTATTATTATGTAAAATATGCAAATATAACAATATTATTATATATAATTAATATAATAATTAGCATTAATATAATAAATATAATAATCATAATAGTTATAATAATAATATAATAATTATTATTTTCATTTTTATTATTATTATGTGCTTGTGTCTCTTTTTTCAGGAGCACTTTGTAAACAACAGACCATGTCAAACAACTAAATTGATAACTAATTAAAATTTAAAAGTTTCAAAAACTAATTGAAACTTTTTGACTCGGGGGCCGCATTGATATAACAAAATTTCGGGGGGGGGGGGGGGGGGGGGGGGGGCAGACTATATATTTTACACGTAACAGTCCACCTGGTATTATTGTATCTGTAAAATTGTCATGCAATCTGCTATTATTATTTATTATTTTATATTTAAATATTTTAAAAATAATAAAATATTATAATAATTAAAATAAAATTAAAATAATAATAATTATATTATTATTATGTAAAATATGCAAATATAACAATATTATATATAATTTATATAATAATTAGCATTAATATAATAAATATAATAATCATAATAGTTATAATAATAATATAATAATTATTATTTTAATTTTTATTATTATTATGTGCTTGTGTCTCTTTTTTCAGGAGCACTTTGTAAACAACAGACCATGCCAAACAACGAAATTGATACAACCATCAAAAGGTTGGCTCAGGCCATGATGCCAGGTTGTATGTTGAGTTTAAATGAAATACTTTGGAAAGATTGGGCGGGCCGTATTCAAACACTTGGCGGGCCGGATGTGGCCCCCGGGCCGTAGTTTGCCCACCCCTGCTCTAGAGTATTCTTAGAAAGGTGGCTTGTTTTCCTTGTTGGGCTTTCATTGTGCAAAATATCCACCAAGAATGGATTTGATTTACAAAGTACTGATTTAGAAAATGCAGCTGCACTAGGAAGGTACGCCAAAAAGGACTTTGAGGAAAAGGTCAAGGGGGGGTTTCGCTAGATGAGAACATTTCTATTCTGGAAAAAAAAAAAAAATTCAAAACAACCCCCCCCCGTCCCCCATCCCTCCCTAAATCAGGTGACTCTCAGCCTGGCCCTCCCAATGTTAAAAATATCATCTAAAAACAATATTCTTGCCTATGCAAATAAGAACACACCACAGTTTGAACATCACACACACACACACACACACACAAGGATCGTGTTGGTTTCTTACTCACAGTTTTCAGTCTGGAAGTCGGGGACAAACTGCTCGTCATTGTCAGGAACCTGAGCTGCAAGCACAAAGAAGACAGACGAGGCGTTTGTGATGTTGATCACAGCGCTACAAGGTCCAAACGGCACCGCGGGTTCTTTTAACACACAACCTCTTCCATCTTTAAGCTTGAAGAGACCTTAAAGCGGAAGAACATCGGTTTTTATTGTGTCGTACACAAAAAAATATATTCTTTTTATTTTCTCCCAATATATATTTAACCCAAGTCATTTTTGACATATAACACGTTTTAAAATGGATTTATTAGGGATACCTTTGCATTTGCAACTTAGGAAAACCTCATTGTGGGGACTAGAAAAATAGGGCAGAGATCAGCATATCACAAACATTATATTTTTTGTACTTTAATAAAGTTTATTATAGCGGACGCGGTTTGGAGTGGTGTACAGCAGCTCTGTATAATAATACTTTCACCTTTTAATGTGACTAAATAAGATAAGTCCAAGTATGATACAGTAAATTGTACTGTCTACTATACACCACTGCCAACTACGTATGTGTGGATGGTATTCGATTGTATACTGAATGAAGTGATGCGAGTAATCTCCAAATCCAACACATTAAAGACTTGGTATTTAGGATAAAAATACATGCTTTTCATTGGACATGTTGTTTCGGTGACCCTGTAGCTGGTAATCCCACTTCCTGTCAGCGTCTGCCAGCAGTCAGCCTCCCATCGTTAGCAGCATCTAATTGGCTTCCTCCCTACTGATGAATCCACCTGTACACCTGCCGCCTTGGCTCTCCTCTTCCACCCAAAATGCTCAACGCACAATCCAGCTCAACGTCGGCGGGTCAAAGAAGAGACGCTTTAAAAGGCGTCCATTCGTGTATTTATACACGCGCGGTGAGGTGGAGCCTCATTGTTGTCGCGGCATCACTAGCGCGCCTCGACATGTCTACTTAGCCTCGTGATTTAAAGAAAAAAAAAATTTTTTTTGACACTTTTCATGCAATGTGGGATGAGGTGTGAATTGATAAGCGTAACCAATCAACAGATGACGCCTCTCGGCGCTGCCACATGTCATGTGACCCACAGGACAATTCACTTCACCCATTGTGACACAATTATTAGGACTATTATTATTATTATTATTATCTTGTCATGACGGTTTAGTCAACACCAAAAAATACCCCTATAATAAAAAAGGAAGTCATTTAAAAAATAACCCATACACATTTTATCTAAATAACAGCCTAATATGTAAAAAGAATGTTTTATCATGTAAAAAAAAAAACACTACAATTTAGTGATTAACTACACTTCAGTAACAAACCCTAAAAATACTCAAGAAATATAAACATACAATAAATAAATTAACAAAAATACTAACCATAAACAACCAATTACGCTTCTTTGGCCAGCCATCATAGACAATACGTAGAACAAACGCCTTTTTTTAAGGTATATTTCCCAGCTTTAAAGCCGTCCATGACAACTATTGAATATTTAAAATGAGACAATAGTCATTTTAATTGCATAAATAGTAGAAATTAAAATTAAATAAAAATAAAAATAAATATTTACATTTCCAAATGTTGTTGTGTTGACGTATAAGAAGTAAAAAGTTACACTTTCAAGCATTTCTTCCAAATTGCCAAACCTAAAAAAAATGCAACATATTGGAGCTCAGCAGCTACCCCCCCCTACACACACACACACACACACACACACACACACACAATGTGAGGATCAGGGTGGGAAATGGACACAGGAAGGTGAGTATAACATAGAAAAAAATAGAAACAAGAGGAAGTAGAGCACAATGACTCACTGGCTTCAGTCTGTGAATGAAACAGTTGGTCCTGGTTGGGAAAAAAAAAAAACATAATTCCTGTGGAGAACTGCAGGAATGGAATGTTGTCGCCATTCATCCGCATTAATGAAGTATTTCATTCATTTGTTACATGAGGGAAAAAAAAAAAAACAGGTGAGGTGACCAATGTGGGCATTTTGTTGCCAAGAAAAAAAGGCTGTTTTAATGACTAAAAACACTTCTAAAGGTCAATAAGTGTCAAGGAGAAAGAACTTGAATGAGGATAAGTTAGGGTGGGGGTGCAGGGTGATGGGAGAGGGGGTTCGAAACATTTGCATGACAGCTGACAAAGTTGCCTCAACTTTGCGGAAATTCATTCCCGTCTCATTTCCAATTACCTGAACTAATAAATCTTATCCCGTCTTAACAGGACAGGAAGGAAGTGGATATGTTAAGAAGCCAGCGCGCTCGTCACGGTGATACATGACAGGCTTCGGAACCATCGTACCGACTTTCTGGATGCTGAAATATTAAAATCCTTTTTAGTCTGCTTTAAGATGACTTTTTTTTTTTTTTTAAGAAAATGATTTTTTTGTAAGTGTTAAAGTTGCTTAAAATTGATGGCGCACCTGACAGTATAAGTTTAGAATAAGACAATGGGATGTCTTTAAATGGACGGCTTAGCTCACCTATTCTGTCACTTAAAATACACAATTTAAGTTATAAAATATCACATTTAAACCAGTATATACTAACACCGTACAATAATAAAGATATTAAGATATACACAAGCCAAATCTCCAAAAGCTACAAACAAAAAAATGTGCAAACTTAACTTGAAATTTCCCAAAATGTAATTTCTGGTTTCAAATTGAAGCTAAGTGAAATTATAAGTCAAGTAAGTCTCAGTGAGGTCAGTTAAAGTCAGGCTACATGCACTTTAAAAGGAAAAAGAAGAAGATTGTCCACTAACCAAAAGTTGGGTGCTGCAGACATGGAGGAAAGAGGACACTGGCACTTAAATCCTGAAGCATCCCGTCTCTGTTAGAGCACAGTGAGACCGTCTTGCCATGGGAGGAAAAACATTTAAAAAGCACAAAAAAAGACGGGGGAAAAACTTTCAGGCACCAAAAATAAAAAAAAAAAAGTCTAATTTTTGTTTTTCAGGCAGTAAGATAGGTACGGTAAGTGAGACTGTCAGGAAAAAGATGATAGATCCATTCTTTTTGTGCAGGCAAGGAGGCGAAATTGAAGACGACAAGGTGATGGTGCAGCTGGAGATGATGTAGAGGAGGAAGCGGAGGGGGAGGGCGAGAGAGTGAGAGAGAGCGAACGCCGGGTGGCGTGCGGCACGTTAGCTCCCGCCAAAAGCCGAGGAGACAGTGAGCGGCAGAGAGTGTTGCGCTGGTAATTTGTGATGACACTCGCAGCTAGAACCTCCTTGGTCTCCCTCAAGAGCCCCCTCGCTCTCGCTGGCAGCCTCTAATGTATGCACCACACACCAGGTGCCTCTTCCACGCCGCCTTTTAATTGGACTGCCATGTCAAGCATGGAACTCTGTTCTTAAAACAACCCCTCCACCCACTACCCACCCACCACAGAGCCATTTGTATCCTGACCCGTGTGAGACGCTCACCTTCTGCCAGCCACGTCTCCTGAAGGCGAAGCAGGTCCTGGAAAAGCTCTGAAGAAGAGAAGCAAAGCAGGGTCCAATTTGAGCATAGGTCCACGTGCATACCAGGACAGTCCTCAAAGTCAAGACCTCAAAAGCCCAACACAATCTGTTCCAGGATGCTGGTTTACGGTGCAAAACATTTTTCCCCATGTAAATAATCATCTGTCCCAGGGTCAAACTGGGGCCGTCGTGAAGCCTTCTTTATATTTTAATATAAGTGTAAACAGAAGTCAACTACCGTAAACAGTGGGCCGCCACTAATACATTCAGACCGCCACAGATCTGATAATATTTTTTTTTATTTTGGTTCCCCTCGCTCACAAACACATTATAATAATAATAATAATAACTGTGTGTTAGCTTGCCGTAACAACACCGTACAGTATACTACAAATCTGATTCTTAACACACCTACCACAGACTTAGACCCTGAGCCCTGGAAACATGAATATTTGGGGGGTTTTCTTAAAGTTGCCTGTGCATGTTATAAGGCGTACACACACGTCTACTGCTACATAAACTTATTTTGTTATATAAGGTTTAAAAAATTAAAAAAATTTAAAAACATTTCTCATGACATAAGCCAAAAAACAAACTGAGTCGGAGTTTTGCATCATGGCCAGTTATGCAATTTAGACGATATCATCCAAGTCCAACCAGACACCACAGATAGATTGCAGTCCTGTTGGAAAAACTAAATTTAAAATATCTAATGACCCAAAAGTTCCCAAAAAAGGGAAACTGCAACCCCAGTTGCTGAGTTGGAATTCTTAGGTTTTGTGTGACTTTAGAGGCGTATTTCGCTCAAATTCTGGAAGTGTATAATCCTAGGAACATAACATTTAATAAACTGAATATCAACGACTATATATCAAGTCGATTTTAGCCAAATCAGAAACCCAAAGAAAGTCCTTTTAAGGAAAAGGCGCATTGACTGTGTCAAACTGAAGAAAATGGGACTCAGCCACGTAACATTTCCAAAGTGCGCAATAAAAATGTTTTTTTAAATTTCAATTAAAACACTTGAATAAGCCAAAAAAAAAAGGGTCATGTTGAGGTGGTAAACAAACAAGAAACTTTCCTTTTTTTTTTGCAAAACTGGTTATGGAAATCCTCAATACTTAAACATCACATGGAGTTGGTTTAAGGATGAAATATGTTTTTTTTTTTCTTTACCAACCCCCAGGGGTGTGGAGCTGGCCTATGTTTACCAAGCCTCCATTCCAACAAGTCCTGGGGGAGCACGGCGCTGACAGTCACATCCTTTTACGCCTGTTCTTTTCTTGCATTTGTCTACATCATGGGTGGGCAAACTTTTTGACTCGCGGGCCGCATTGATATAACAAAATTTCCGGGGGGGGGGGGGGGGGGGGGCAGACTATTTTACATGTAACAGTCCACCTGGTATTATTGTATCTGTAAAATTGTCATGCAATCTGCTATTATTATTTATTATTTTATATTTATATTTAAATATTTTAAAAATAATAAAATATTATAATTAAAATAAAATTAAAATAATAATTATTATATTATTATTACGTAAAATATGCAAATATAACAATAGTATATATAATTAATATAATAATTAGCATTAATATAATAAATAGAATAATCATAATAGTTATAATAATAATATAATAATTATTATTTTTTAATTTTTATTATTATTATGTGCTTGTGTCTCTTTTTCAGGAGCACTTTGTAAACAACAGACCATGTCAAACAACGAAATTGATAAAACCATCAAAAGGTTGGCTCAGGCCATGATGCCAGGTTGTATGTTGAGTTTAAATGAAATACTTTGGAAAGATTGGGCGGGCCGTATTCAAACACTTGACGGGCCGGATGTGGCCCCCGGGCCGTAGTTTGCCCACCCCTGGTCTACATCTTATTTTGATGATCACTAATGCATGCCAAGGCTTTAGTTAGCCACAAAAGAAAAAAAAAAGATTGGATTCTGGCTAAAGGTTTAGCAGCCGTGAAATTACCTTCAGTGTCCACAGCAAGGTTGGACTTCATCAACTTTCTCTTTCTATCGTTTGATGGCCTATCGCAGCGCCTCCTCTTTTCTGGAGTCGTCTGCTAACAAGAAGAAAGACAAATCAATTGTGTTTCAATTGTGTGATAGAATGACATGCATTCGAGTACAAGAGCTTCATGTTTACTTTTACGGCTAAATTATGGAGAGAACTTTGGGAGCCATGCCGACTTACTTTGCGGTAACAGTGAGGCACCTGCTGGTCGTGGGATGCTTCCATCCTGCACCTCCGGGCTCCCACAAATTGTCAGCTAAAAAAAAAAAAAAAAAAACACACAAGTGATCAAATGGTGTTGTTGATGTCTGCAAGTGACACTGCGTCCATATTCGCGAAGCTCTTCAAGTATTGCAGTAAAATAATGACGCCCACGACGCTTCCGTGTAAAACTTGTTCCACAGTTTTATGCCTAAAAGCACACGGAAATATGAAAAAGTGAAAAGTGAAAACCTTTACGCGGTTGCGGAGCGCCTGAGAGCAACTGGAGGATGCGCGCACTGCAGCTGCTTGCTTGGCCGCCTGACGTCGCCTCTGTCCGGCCTCCTGTGGAGAGAAGCCCCCCGACTCCGACTCCTCCTTCTAGCTGGCTGGCCGGCTGTCGACGTCCTCCAACGGCTCGACTTGAAGGGCAGCCTGTCCGTCACGAACACCATCCATATGTCATGGAGATGATGTAGACCATGATTTGTGGAGACATGTGACGGAAGTTTGCCGAACTGCACCTGTTTAACTCCACCTACTCTGCGCCATTACTAACTGACGCACATCGGCGTCTATTTGAACGAGGTGTCCTGGAAACACACTTTTCTGTCCACACCCGGTTCCGTTTGTGTTCATAATTATATTTGAAATAAGACATGATCCAGCTTATTCTTTTCGTTTAGAAGTGATTAGTTGAAGGACTCACACCAGAAAATGTACTTTCTGGTAGCTGCACCTTGATGACGCAAAGACGACCTGGACACACTACTTCCGGTTCATAGTAACGCTTTATATTGAAATTATCTTTGTGTGTGTGTTTTCATTGTTACCTTTTATTAACTCGTACTTTTCAAACGTTGGATTTTACTTGAATGCGGCGTTTCTAGTCGTGAATTTGATATAAATGGATGTTGTACCCGAACTTCCTTGAGTGTGACGTCACACAACAATGGCTGCGCCCGCGTAATTAACATAGATGAAAGACATGGCCGACGACCTCAAGCATTAATCGTGTATTTAAATGATCAGCTTTCACAGTAAGGGAAAAAGCCGATAGAAAAAAACAAAACAGTCTGAAACTATTTCTACTTCAATCAATACTCCATGATCAGTTGGCTATATTCTTTTGGAAGTAACACATTAGCAGTGATTAGCTCAAGGGCTCAAACCAGGAAGTAGAGCACAGCAACTTCTACTTGCGGGTCCCTGTGACAGCCTAAAGTTTGGATTGTTGCCTTCTATTAAATCATACATTTCATACTTAATAGTAACAGAGAAGATGAATTTGACTTGAAAACGGCGTTTGCGCTCGTGAATTTGAAACAACTTGATATTGTAACCCGACTTCCTTGAGTATGATGTCATACAATGGCGGTGCCTGATTGATGAACGTAAACAAAATAATTGTCCGAAACCACAATATAATGGCATACCATTGTAAGATATCACCTTTCACAGTCTGAAAATAAAAACTATTTCTATTTCAAACAATGAACTAAAATATTTTGACATTTTTCATTCACAGTTAGTACCAAGATTATGTCATTAAACCACAAAATACTGCGTGGAAAGTAGTGGGAATGTAATTGAACTATTTTTGCTGCATAAATAATAAATAATGATCAAATTAAAAAAAAATGATCTTTTTTGTCATGTTCTGTGTTTAAAGGGATAGTTCTGATTTTCTGACATGAAGTTATATGACACCCCCATAATCAGTGAAGTCTGGCAACAGACCCACTCTGTGTACTGAGTTTAGTTGCTAAAAGTAAAGAGTTTAGGTTCTCAAAACAATAATAAAATCATAATACATTTGCATCACAAAAATGCCTACTAGAAAAAAACATTGCTTATTAAAAGGCTTTAAAATGAATGACGACGTCACTTCGTTAAAGTTTTTGAATACGAGTGACAATTGACCGATGGCCGGATCCTAGCTTTTAACGTTCAACACTCCACTTGAAAGGTGGACGTCAAGACGGAAATGGGTGGCAGTCACGCTGGTCCGACGTCGTCTTAGATCCCAGCGGGTGACGTGGATGTGATGTGAAACACAGGTCAAGCGCGGATGCGTAGCACCATGTCAGGCAGCGTACAACACGACAAATCGCAGGAAACATTGTTTGAAATTACACAACAGAACACTGAAGTTTAACTTCAGTCTCTTATACTGAAAGAAGCCAACACATGAGAGACAGACTTCAGTATGAGTAAGAAGGAAAAAGACGAGAAAAACATTGTCAAACAATTGCTTTTTGTTTTTTAATTGAATTGTCTTCATCTCAGTTGATGTTGGCAGGCATTTTTTTTTCCTCTGAAGCAGAACAACACATTGGTGCCCCCCCCAAACACGCCCAGCCACCACTCCCCTCCCCTCCCAAAGTATAACGCAGAAAAGGAACATTTAAAAAATACAAACTGGCTGTATACAAAACAATCAGGCTCACTGTTGTTTGTGTTGAACCACCCAAAATACTGTTGAAAACATGCAAGGAGTGCAAAGACAACAATTATCAGGTGCACGCCATGCTGCTCAATTGGTCAGTCAGTACTCGTGGCAAAATGTAACATCATTTACTGTACATGAAGGTAGCTCATAAAAATACAATGAAATACAGTAAAGTCTCGTTATATCGAAGTACTGCTTATTACGATACTATTTTCATTTCCCGGCAAATTTCTAGTCTTTTATGATATAATTAGTTCCGTTAGTAAGATACCTGGTTATTATGATAATCCGGTTACTACGATGCCCTTTTCATCTCCCGCCAGCCAATTTGGTCTGCTTATATCGATACAAAAGCAGCTTAAAGCTGAATCAATCTTTGCTTAAGGATTTCAATCCCAAAAAAGAACACGGCGAACGGCTGCTTCCAGTCAACTTTATTTTTCACACTTCCACCACCAGAGCGCAGCACACACACCGATTCCCGCACTTCCTGGTTCACAGGTCATGCTCAACCCGCCCCACATAGCTGGCCAAACACATGCCTGCAACAGAAGAACCAACTGACATAGCATACACACCTATTCCAACGAAGACACAAGCGTACAAATACATGTATTTAATTGTGTTGTATTCAGATATCTTTTTATTCTATACACACGAGAGAAACCACGAACGCAGTTGGTTCTTCTGTTGCAGGCATGTGTTTGGCCAGCTATGTGGGGCGGCTTGAGCATGACCTGTGAACCAGGAAGTGCGGGAATCGGTGTGTGTGCTGCGCTCTGGTGGTGGAAGTGTGAAAAATAAAGTTGACTGGAAGCAGCCGTTCGCCGTGTTCTTTTTTGGTATTGAAATCCTTAAGCAAAGATTGATTTAAGCTGCCATAGAACAATGTCGAGTGCATTATTGCCCACTTTTAATGCAGTTTGGCGCAGGATCGGATATATATCGACAGTCCGGTTATATCGATATTTTTTCCGACTCCCGACAATATCGATATAACGAGACTTTACTGTACATGGACATTCAAGTGTGTAGTGTTTTTGAACACATTGTGTTGTTGAGCGAGTTCATTTCCGTGACTACAAGATACTTTGAATAAATAATAAACAACCTGGAATGGAAAATCTGCATGGAAAGTCTTTTTAGCCACCAATACCCTCACAGCTGCTCAAAATGAACACAGTATGGGGGGCAATGGATGCCCCAGAGATGCAATATGATGTGTTTAAACTGAGCGGTAGGTGTCCAAAAGTGTCAATCATGCAATAGAAAGTATGTACACATGGCTGTAAATAAAGTGGGATGCATGCATTTTTGATGAACAATCGATAGTAGAAGGAAGGCAAAGGGACCAAATGCTGTGAAAAGGTTTAAAACTTAGCCAAATAGAAATAAATATAAGTGATGACAAAACACGTTCCTCTGTTGGCAACATGGCACCAATCACAACAACAAAAATTAGGAACAAAAACAAAACGCACTTTTGAAGTAAGTAAGTAAGGTGGACTCCCTACAAGTCAGTGTTGAAAACTATGCACCGGTCTGAAACCCACCTGGCTCGCGGGTCCGAGTTGGTCTTCATGCTGAAGCGACACAGAAACACAACCTAGAGTTTGCCTAACCGTACTCTTAGCTACCAAGCAGGCAAAAGACACTCCTCGCTTGTCCACGTCTTCAAGAGGGCAAAGTCCGGGTGGCCCGTGTGGTCTGCTGCGTGGTTCCTCATGTGGATTCTGAGACCCGGCCGCTTCAACCCATCAGTCTTTGCTCTCGGCTCGCCGCCTTCTGACCAGCGAGGAGAAGAAGCTTCGGCTCTGCTGAGGACCCATCAGCATGCGAGCCTGGTTCTTGTGCACAATCTCGATCTACGGTAAAAAAACAAACAAAGCCGTGGAGGAGGCTGGTGAACCAAACCGAGCTGGATCATTGGAGTCACCGACCAGAGCCAGAGTCATCTTGGATCCATGTGGTCTTAGGATACATTTACTTCTTTCTTTTTATCCCCATTGACGTATATATGGTATACAAACTGACCTACGGAAGCACAGTAAAACCTCACATTTTGAATGCCTCAGTTTTCCAACAAGTGAGAAACTGAGTCTGCAACACATTGGATACTTTTTTTGGACATGAAATAATGCAGTGCAAGGCAAATCCTTTGTATTGAGTTGTGGACTCCTATAGAGCAGCTGCACACAATAACCAGCACAGAAGGCTTTCTAGATCTTACAGAATCTGCACCTATTCGGTTGTATTTCGTGCTTCCTGTGAAAACGGTCTGTTTTAATTTACTCCACAAAATACTGTATAAAAACCAAGACTGTGTACAAAAACTACAATTTGGGCCAAATTTTCATTGGGAAGCGAATCATACAAAAACCTGAGGGGTTTGGAAAAACAAGGTTTGACGGTGCAGTCGTCCCTCGCCATTCATGTACACGGTGTGTATACACCAGGGGTGGGCAAACTACGGCCCGGGGGCCACATGCGGCCCACTAAGCGTTTGAATCCGGCCCGCCAGTTGCTTTCTAACTTTTAACATACATGCTGGCAACATGACTTGCAAGTTGGATGTCTTATTCAGTAAAAAAAAAAAAATAATAAAAATAAAATAAAAAAATAATAATAAAAATGTAAAATTAAAGTTTGTAGTTTGATGTGGTCTGATGTTTAAAATGCTCTGGAAAAAAAGGGATATATGGAACATATTTAAAACATATAGCTAATAATCTGACACGTTTACAGATAAAATTATACAAATAAGTAAATAAATAAAATAAATAATAAACATATAAAAATATAATATAATTGATATATAATGTAATTAATAATATAATTATAATATATATATATATATATATAATAAATTATATATATATATATGTAGATTAAATATAATATATAATATAATATAATAAATAAAATTAGACAAATAATTCAAGGTGGACTGTTAGAATTATAAGCAAATACAAATATATATACAAATATACATATATACAAATAAATAAATTAATAATAAATATATAAAATATAATATAATATATTAAATATAATATATATAATAATACAATTAATATATATAATATAATTAATCATTATAATATATAATAAATAAATAAAATTAGACAAATAATTAAAGGTGGACTGTTATAATTATAAGCGTAAAATAGTGTGTGTGTTATAAAAAATATATTCTGGCCCCCCGCACAGTTTTGTTAACTCAATGCGGCCCACGAGTCCAAAAGTTTGCCCACCCCTGGTATACACGGTGCAAGTTAAAAATGGTTTGTGTTGCATTGGTCACACTGTCTCCACTTTATTGTTTTTTTTTTTTCAGCTTGCCTCTATTTCGGATTGTATCAAACGTTACTTAGTAAACTTGTATGCAGGCTTGCCACTTATGCATCAGGGGTAGGATACAGATCATTTAGATGGGTGAACCGATACAGATACAGATACAGATAGCGGTGTACTCTCTCGTCCCTACTAAAAAGTGTATTGAGAAGGTCGTAAACAGGTTTTCTATGCTCAAACAAAAATACAAAAGTCTCCACTGAAGAAAGGAATCCTACTCGCAGAAATTGACCTATTGCGATTGGGTCTGGAAACATTCATTCATTTTCTACCGCTTTTATTTGTGTATTATTATGTATTTGTGTATTATTATGTATTTGTGGAAAGTAATAGCTACTGATCGAAAAATATGTCAAAACTTCATAAACATTCATTCATTTTCTACCGCTTATCCTCACGAGGGTCGCGGGGGGTGCTGGAGCCTACCCCAGCTGTCTTGGGGCGAGAGGCGGGGTACAAACAACCATTCACACTCACATTCATACCTATGGACAATTTGGAGTCGCTAATTAACCTAGCATGTTTTTGGAATGTGGGAGGAAACCGGAGTACCCGGAGAAAACCCACGCATGCACGGGGAGAACATGCAAACTCCACACAGAGAAGGGTGGAATCGAACTTGGGTCTCCTAGCTGTGAGGCCTGCGTGCTAACCACTACACCGTTGTGCCGCCCGGTCTGGAATCATTCATTCATTCATTCATTCATTTTCTACCGCTTTTTCCTCACGGGGGTGCTGGAGCCTATCCCAGCTGTCTTGGGGCGAGAGGCGGGGTACACCCTGGACTGGTGGCCAGCCAATCCCAGGGCACATATAGACAAACAACCATTCACACTCACATTCATACCTATGGACAATTTGGAGTGGCTAATTAACCTAGCATGTTTTTGGAATGTGGGAGGAAACCGGAGTACCCGGAGAAAACCCACGCATGCACGGGGAGAACATGCAAACTCCACACAGAGAAGGGTGGAATCGAACTTGGGTCTCCTAGCTGTGAGGCCTGCGTGCTAACCACTAGGACACCGTGCCGCCCGGTCTGGAACCAATTAACCACAATAAACAAGGGATTATTGTACGGTATTAGGCATTAAAAAATGTAGTATTCTACACAAGTTTTCATAAAGGTAAATAAATTGTAATAAATACATGAAATTGGCAAAGATGGCATTACGCTTGGTGAAGCAGCACACCGCAGTTTATTCCCAGAATACTCCAAATCAACACGTCTTTATTAATGCAATAATACAAGATACGTGCTTCTTCACTTCATCAATCCACACGGCGATTGTTGCCATGAGCCATCTGTGGAAGCTCCTGAGAAGCTCCCTCCACAATGAAACATCTCAGCTTTCGTGGAGTTAGTTTTCGGTTTAATTACGACGGCCTCTCACCGTTCATTTCCATACCTGCTGGCGGCCATCCAAAGCCAGAGGAGGCACCGCGTGACCAAACCGGCGGCCCGCGAGGGCTCTTCAGTGTGCTGGAGAGGCCCGACGACGCATACGTACATGGAAAACGATTTTCCATGGCGGCTTATTCATGGCGCCGGTGTTGCTAAATGCTCGTACAAACGCGGCTGTCCAAATGGGATGTTAGCCCGCTAATTATGAACAACAACTATGCAAATGTGTCACAGCTCCCGCATGAATAACTTAGCAATGACTGTCAGACTATTTGCATCATTGACACACGTCTGACATGTTTATCTTTGGTTTTGATAAACAGCTACCATGCCGTTACTCTCTTTTCGGATAGCATTGCGCTAATTGAGTGTAATCATTTTGTAGTCGATGCAAAGCTTTTACATCTGTTTAAACAAATTACACCTTTAAATGCAAATTATGTTACTGCCTATTTTTCACACCAGCAGCCTTGTTTACAGTCCATAAAGCATCCATCGTGTGACGTGCAGTCATCAGTTCATCCACTAGAGACCAGGATCCCTGGTCTTGCCGGTGAACCGACGCATACGCAAACCTCGGATATATCGGACTCGGATATATCGGAAATTCGCTCACAACGGACAGATAAAAAAGAAGCGATTTTTCTGTAATGCATTTCCAATAAAAATTCATTGCATATATCGGATTTTTTATAACGGATTTCGCCTATTTCGGACAAAATCTCCAGTCCCGTTCCAATGCATTTCCATGAAATTTCCCTCGCATATATCGGATGGCCGCATCGTGGCGCTCCGATTCGCCGAATCGTGACAGGCCGCTATACGACGTCATTTGCAGCGTTTGCAGCGTTGCCTGCGCGTCCAGGTACATTGGAAACATAGTCAAGGAAGTGCCTTTTTATAACGGATAAAATCCCATTTACGCATATACCGGATATAAATCCCATGTATGCGTAAAACGGACATTTTCCGGTATACGCATATAACGGATTTCGCTTATATCGGACAAAACCAGTATATATCGGATGGCCGCATCGTGGCCAGATTTAGGACAAATATAAAAGTGAGTGACGTCAATAACACTAGCACAGCAGTGAATGAGATCTTAACCCAGGTGTGGGCAAACTTTTTGACTCGCGGGCCGCATTGACTTAACAAAATTGACAGGGGGGGGGGGGGCATACTATATATTCTACACGTAACAGTCTACCTGGAATTATTGTATCTGTAAAAATGTAGTGCAATCAGCTATCTGTACTTGTACCATGGTGTACCAAGGTTGTACCATGATGCCAGGTTGTATGTTAAGTTTCAATGAAATACTTAACACTTGGCGGGCCGCATGTGGCCCCCGGGCCGTACTTTGCCCACCTCTGTCTTAACCTCACTATTGGAAATAACGTAGGCCTGACGGGCGTAACAGGGCCTAGCTTAATTAACAATTTGTTATGCTCAGAGTCCAATAAAGTTCAATTCTCATTACCTTACGTCTCTTTTCATTGCCCAGTCCAGGTACATTGGAAACATAGTCAAGGAAGTGCCTTTTTATAACGGATAAAATCCCATTTACGCATATACCGGATATAAATCCCATATATGCGTAAAACGGACATTTTTCGGTATACGCATATAACGGATTTCGCTTATATCGGACAAAACCAGTGGGAACAATTGAATCCGATATATCCGAGGTTTACTGTACTACGTGTCGGTGTCAACATTTCAGCTTTTCTCTTGTGTCTTTTGCTCCATTTTTTTACAATTTTTGCAATGAAGCCATGAAAAGAGCCACAGTCCGCAAATGGGCCCCCAAGCCGCACTTTGGCCACCCCTACTTTTTGGATCGACTTTGAACCTCTGACATGTACTTCCTACATGACATGTACTACACATCTGTCCATTTATTGGTCAGAAAAGTGGAAAAAGAATGATGGTAAGTCTTTGTAAGTCTCCATTACAATACACTGATGAGACAACGGCCACCGCAGGAAGTCCGCTGTCCAGAAAAACGACAACAAAATGCTAATGTGGCAGTCTGCTATCTTATTTATGTCTAATATGTCTTACTTTTTCTGATTATCTCTCCTATATTGGGTAATACAAATATTTTTGGAAGATTGTAAACAGGTTTGTATGCAATAACCTGCAAAAGAGTGGTACATGGGGTGAGAAAAAATATCTTTTAAAGGGGTCCTATCTGTACTATACTTTTACCTATACTTATGTATATGTTTGAAATATGCATTTACAAAATCTAAACATATAAAAATAAGCATTTGAATTTATTTGACTAATATTAATACTTTAATCTAGTCCAGGGGTGGGCAAACTACGGCCCGGGGGCCACATCCGGCCCGCCAAGTGTTTGAATACGGCCCGCCCAATCTTTCAAAAGTATTTAATTTAAACTCAACATACAACCTGGCATCATGGCCTGAGCCAACCTTTTGATGGTTGTATCAATTTCGTTGTTTGACATGGTCTGTTGTTTACAAAGTGCTCCTGAAAAAAGAGACACAAGCACATAATAATAATAAAAATTAAAATAATAATTATTGTATTATTATAACTATTATGATTATTATATTTATTATATTAATGCTCATTATTATATTAATTATATATAATAATATTGTTATATTGGCATATTTTACATAATAATAATATAATAATTATTATTTTAATTTTATTTTAATTATTATAATATTTTATTATTTTTAAAATATTTAAATATGAATATAAAATAATAAATAATAATAGCAGATTGCATGACAATTTTACAGATACAATAATACCAGGTGGACTGTTACGTGTAAAATATATAGTCTAATTATTATATTAATTATATATAATAATATTGTTATATTTGCATATTTTACATAATAATAATATAATAATTATTATTTTAATTTTATTTTAATTATTATAATATTTTATTATTTTTAAAATATTTAAATATAAATATAAAATAATAAATAATAATAGCAGATTGCATGACAATTTTACAGATACAATAATACCAGGTGGACTGTTACGTGTAAAATATATAGTCTAATTATTATATTAATTATATATAATAATAGTGTTATATTTGCATATTTTACATAATAATAATATAATAATTATTATTTTAATTTTATTTTAATTATTATAATATTTTATTATTTTTAAAATATTTAAATATAAATATAAAATAATAAATAATAATAGCAGATTGCATGACAATTTTACAGATACAATAATACCAGGTGGACTGTTACGTGTAAAATATATAGTCTAATTATTATATTAATTATATATAATAATATTGTTATATTTGCATATTTTACATAATAATAATATAATAATTATTATTTTAATTTTATTTTAATTATTATAATATTTTATTATTTTTAAAATATTTAAATATAAATATAAAATAATAAATAATAATAGCAGATTGCATGACAATTTTACAGATACAATAATACCAGGTGGACTGTTACGTGTAAAATATATAGTCTAATTATTATATTAATTATATATAATAATATTGTTATATTGGCATATTTTACATAATAATAATATAATAATTATTATTTTAATTTTATTTTAATTATTATAATATTTTATTATTTTTAAAATATTTAAATATAAATATAAAATAATAAATAATAATAGCAGATTGCATGACAATTTTACAGATACAATAATACCAGGTGGACTGTTATGTGTAAAATATATAGTCTAATTATTATATTAATTATATATAATAATATTGCTATATTTGCATATTTTACATAATAATAATATAATAATTATTATTTTAATTTTATTTTAATTATTATAATATTTTATTATTTTTAAAATATTTAAATATAAATATAAAATAATAAATAATAATAGCAGATTGCATGACAATTTTACAGATACAATAATACCAGGTGGACTGTTACGTGTAAAATATATAGTCTGCCCCCCCCCCCCCCCGGAAATTTTGTTATATCAATGCGGCCCGCGAGTCCAAAAGTTTGGCCACCCCTGATCTAGTCATTTTTATCGACTATTTTATTAAAATCAACTTACTATGGTGTCCCACTGGGATACAATAAACACCCCCAAGACGAGCAGGATATTCGCATTTGCGTTGCGTGAATGAATCAAAATGGCACAGTCCATCCACTACATGAACAAGTAGTTTGCCAGATAAAACCGGCAAAATATGATTTTCTTTGTCCCTGAATGTGGTTTCAGTTTGGGTAAAGTTGACAACAAAGCAAATAAACTGAAGACTTACAGTGCATGGGGTCTGCATCCAAGGTTCCCCATCAATCTGCATGGGTAGCGACTTACTGGTCCTTCAAGGGAGAGTTCAATCCGTGTCAAAATGTGTCAATTGGCGATAACTAGTAACTAAAACAGAATTAGAATGTCATGAATAAATGGACAGACCTGATGGTCACAGAGGAGCACTGTGCCAGGCGTCTTCCAGCGCTCTTCAAGCCCGTGTAGATCTGACCCATCTCCATGGCGCCCTCCAGCCCGACAACCTCCAGCAGCTGGTCCGACAGATCTGGAAAAAACACACAAAGTTTGTTCACTCAGACAGAATGAAGTCATCGGGTTTTGGTTTGTTGACTTTGACTGTCAATCAAAAGGAAGCCACACCCGCTAGTCATGCACAAATTGAGACAGCCCGTGTCTTCTTGTGTAATTCTCACCATGATTGTATCTGATTGACAGCCCTAATCGTATGACCAAGAATTTAAAAAATGTTGAAATGTGAAACGTCATACAGTAAACCTCGGATATATCGGATTCAATTGTTCCCACTGGTTTTGTCCGATATAAGCGAAATCCGTTATATGCGTATACCGGAAAATGTCCGTTTTTTTCCGCATATATCGGATTTATATCCGGTATATGCGTAAATCGATTTTTATCCGTTATAAAAAGGCACTTCCTTGACTATGTTTCCAATGTACCTGGACGCGCAGGCAACGCTGCAAACGCTGCAAATGACGTCGTATAGCGGCCTGTCACGATTCGGCGAATCGGAGCGCCACGATGCGGCCATCCGATATATGCGAGGGAAATTTCATGGAAATGCATTGGAACGGGACTGGAGATTTTGTACGAAATAGGCGAAATCCGTTATAAAAAAATCCGATATATGCAATGAATTTTTATTGGAAATGCATTACAGAAAAATCGCTTCTTTTTTATCTGTCCGTTGTGAGCGAATTTCCGATATATCCGAGTGCGATATATCCGAGGTTTACTGTACCTTGAAAGACCATAACAACAAAACGCAGTAACATGAAGCACTGTAATATCAGATGCTGCAAAAATGCTGCAACGTGAAATATCATAGCATTAAACACCAAAACATGAAATTCTGGAATGTGACACGCCATAACATGCAACACTGCAAAAAAAAAAAAAAACGTAACATGAAAGGCTATAAAACCTATGCCAAAAACACAAATGCGGCAAAAAACAAAATGTCAAAAAAAATTCGAAATACCATAACAGGAAATGCTGCAAAAGCCAAAACAGCGTAACATGAAACATTGCAAAAACATAACGACGTTACACACAAAAAAAGTGTGTGAATTCTGGACTTCTCATAACGTGGAAGAAATGAAAAGACTCCTCATGCACTTGTTGACATCTGCATCTGAGACACGTAACGGCGACCATAAGGAAGAATAACAAAGCAGCAATTAATTAGATTGCACCGGCAATGCACGGCAATCTTGTGATAACATAATTATTCATTTCTGATCTGTTCTGCAGTCATGTGTATTGATTTTGGCTCTGTTGGAGGCTGAGGTGTCACGCGGGGCCCATCTGCTTGAGCGGCCGCTGTGCCGCCGACTCTTCCCTCCTCAAATTAAGGAGCTGCTGCCTCCCGGTTGGGAGCACATTCACATTAATTGAAACCAAGGGTCTTTTTTTTTTTTTTTTTAAAATGCGTGCGAAGACGTCGGCTTGCTACCATCCTGTCGTGTTGGTTTCCCAGGCGATGGCAACGTGGCCGCTGTTGTTGTGAGGTGTTGTTGTTGTTGTCGCCCGGCTGCCGTGTCCGCATGTCACCATGGTGATGGACACGCGTCTGCTTAGATCTAAGCGGAGAGTCTTCTGCTTTTCAGGGTCACGCTGTGTGTACGTACACAGTGAGTTGACCCCCCGACACCGGGTCTTCCAGCAAACCTCCTCCCCCGTGACTTCTCACCTGAACGCTTTGCACAGGCCAACATGGACACAAGCGATGTACTCAGTCACAACCGGTAGGGATGCTTTTTGTAGCTTGAGGCTACAATGATCCACACATTGCTAATCACAAAAGACAACATGGACTACTGATCAGGGAATCACGTAACAGTCCACCTGGTATTATTGTATCTATAAAATTGTCATGCAATCTACTATTATTATTTATTATTTTATATTTATATTTAAATATTTTAAAAATAATAAAATATTATAATAATTAAAATAAAATTAAAATAATCATTATTATATTATTATTATGTAAAATATGCAAATATAACAATATTATTATATATAATTAATATAATAATTAGACTATATATTTTACACGTAACAGTCCACCTGGTATTATTGTATCTGTAAAATTGTCATGCAATCTGCTATTATTATTTATTATTTTATATTTATATTTAAATATTTTAAAAATAATAAAATATTATAATAATTAAAATAAAAATAAAATAAAAATTATTATATTATTATTATGTAAAATATGCAAATATAACAATATTATTATATATAATTAATATAATAATTAGACTATATATTTTACACGTAACAGTCCACCTGGTATTATTGTATCTGTAAAATTGTCATGCAATCTGCTATTATTATTTATTATTTTATATTTATATTTAAATATTTTAAAAATAATAAAATATTATAATAATTACAATAAAATTAAAATATTAATTATATTATTATTATTATTACGTAAAATATGCAAATATAACAATATTATTATATATAATTAATATAATAATTAGACTATATATTTTACACGTAACAGTCCACCTGGTATTATTGTATCTGTAAAATTGTCATGCAATCTGCTATTATTATTTATTATTTTATATTTATATTTATGTAAATATTTTAAAAATAATAAAATATTATAATAATTAAAATAAAATTAAAATAATAATTAGTATATTATTATTATGTAAAATATGCCAATATAACAATATTATTATGTATAATTAATATAATAATGAGCATTAATATAATAAATATAATAATCATAATAGTTATAATAATACAATAATTATTATTTTAATTTTTATTATTATTATGTGCTTGTGTCCCTTTTTTCAGGAGCACTTTGTAAACAACAGACCATGTCAAACAACGAAATTGATACAACCATCAAAAGGTTGGCTCAGGCCATGATGCCAGGTTGTATGTTGAGTTTAAATGAAATACTTTGGAAAGATTGGGCGGGCCGTATTCAAACACTTGGCGGGCCGGATGTAAGACTTCCTCCTCCCAATGAGCTTCTCTCTCCATCCCATGCAACGCTACTTACAATGTGCGTTTTGGTAACGCTGCAGCTGTCACTCGGTTTGCATTAAAACCTGAGCTTCAGACAGACACAGATAAATACGCTTTAACTGTACATGGAGGAAATGTGCTGTACTCGAGCACCAGACACCAAAAAAGCAGGAACGGATTGGAAACGCCATCCTTGTCGCTGCTGGGCAAGCTGCGTTGGGACGAGAGCGGCGTGGCCAGTTTGATGAGACAGTGACGCACTCAGTCCAACTGAGAGGAAATGGCGGTCGGAGGAACATGGAGACCCATCCTCCAATGAGAGGACTTGTCGCGGGGCATCAGTCCCAAACATGGAACCCACGACCATACTAAACCCCCCACCTTCTCCTGCAAAAACTCACTCACATTGTAAATAATTCACTCCGCAGCCATTCCCTTCCACCTGAGGGGCTTGTCTCCTGGCGTCACCAGCAGGATGATTTAACAGCTCACGAAAGGTCAGGGTTTTTTTTTTTTTCCCTATCCCTCAGCTACTAACCAAGCAACCGCCCACCCATCCCCATCCCCATCCCCACACCAACACAAACGCACACCAAATAAATCCCTGCCAAGAGTTTGATCCATGCGTCGTGCTTGACCGCGCCCCCTCTGGGCTAATGTACTTCTGTGTTTACCTTTCAATATACGTACGCCGTGGGCTCATGTTGGGCTGCTCTTCTTCCATTCACTCGCCCACGCACACCACACAATACTGTCTCACCCGCACGTCACACACCAACCCCAACGGGTACCAACACTTGATCCGAGGTGATTACAATGACTTTACTTTGTGTAGTTGCTACATTTAAGACAAAGTAGGCGATATGGATTGAATTATTTTGATTGTAAATCTCAGACTATTGAGCTCACCCACAAAAGACACACTATAAACCTTGCAATCATTCCTACGCTTGGCGTTCCCAGCGCTTTTGTCCCACACTTGAGCAAACTTTGGGGGATTCGTTCATAGTCAGGAAGCACTTTGGGGTATGTGGGCATTCCCGGAGGCGGGCCATGGGTATAATGAATTAAAACAGACCGTTTTGACGGGAAGCACAAATCCAGTACAGCTGGAATAGGTGCAGATTCTGGAAGAACTACAGTAAACCTCGGATATATCGGACTCGGATATATCGGAAATTCGCTCACAACGGACAGATAAAAAAGAAGCGATTTTTCTGTAATGCATTTCCAATAAAAATTCATTGCATATATCGGATTTTTTATAACGGATTTCGCCTATTTCGGACAAAATCTCCAGTCCCGTTCCAATGCATTTCCATGAAATTTCCCTCGCATATATCGGATGGCCGCATCGTGGCGCTCCGATTCGCCGAATCGTGACAGGCCGCTACAGTCCAGAATTCACACACTTTTTTTGTGTGTAACGTCGTTATGTTTTTGCAACGTTTCATGTTACGCTGTTTTGGCTTTTGCAGTATTTCCTGTTATGGTATTTCGAATTATGACATTTTGTTTTTTGCCGCATTTGTGTTTTTGGCATAGGTTTTATAGCCTTTCATGTTATGTTTTTTTTTTGCAGTGTTGCATGTTATGGCGTGTCACATTCCAGAATTTCATGTTTTGTTGTTTAATGCTATGATATTTCACGTTGCAGCATTTTTGCAGCATCTGATATTACAGTGCTTCATGTTACTGCGTTTTGTGTTATGGTCTTTCAAGGTACAGTAAACCTCGGATATATCGCACTCGGATATATCGGAAATTCGCTCACAACGGACAGATAAAAAAGAAGCGATTTTTCTGTAATGCATTTCCAATAAAAATTCATTGCATATATCGGATTTTTTAGAACGGATTTCGCCTATTTCGGACAAAATCTCCAGTCCCGTTCCAATGCATTTCCATGAAATTTCCCTCGCATATATCGGATGGCGGCGGCACGGCGGTCTGGTGGTTAGTGCGCAGACCTCACAGCTGGGAGACCAGGGTTCGGTCCCCGCCCTCGGCCATCTCTGTGTGGAGTTTGCATGTTCTCCCCGTGCATGCGTGGGTTTTCTCCGGGTACTCCGGTTTCCTCCCACATTCCAAAAACATGCTAGGTTAATTAGCCACTCCAAATTGTCCATAGGTATGAATGTGAGTGTGAATGGTTGTTTGTCTATATGTGCCCTGTGATTGGCTGGCCACCAGTCCAGGGTGTACCCCGCCTCTCGCTCGAAGACAGCTGGGATAGGCTCCAGCACCCCCCGCGACCCTCGTGAGGAAAAAGCGGTAGAAAATGAATGAATGAATGAATATCGGATGGCCACATCGTGGCGCTCCGATTCGCCGAATCGTGACAGGCCGCTATACGACGTCATTTGCAGCGTTGCCTGCGCGTCCAGGTACATTGGAAACATAGTCAAGGAAGTGCCTTTTTATAACGGATAAAATCCCATTTACGCATATACCGGATATAAATCCCATATATGCGTAAAACGGACATTTTCCGGTATACGCATATAACAAATTTCGCTTATATCGGACAAAACCAGTGGGAACAATTGAATCCGATATATCCGAGGTTTACTGTATAAAGCTTTGTGTGCAGGTTATTGTGTGTAGTTGCTCTATAGGAGTCCACAACTCAATACAAAGGGTAGAAAAATTATCTTAATAGGGTCCCCTTTAAATGAATTATCAAATCATATTGTTACCAAGCTGGCTTGAAAATTCTCCATATAACATTGAAGAGTTGCTTGTCAAGTGAGGTGAAGGGAAGTAAGAGTTTTTTTATCCTCTCCGTGTTGCAAGGGGGCACTTCATGTGCTTGCACCATTTTAGCAGGTAGCAGCAGAACCCTTTCTGCTTTGGTCATTCATATTTTCCCACTGACGGTCGTCCTTTTGACATAAATGGACTTAGGGGTGTGTCCAACACCTCCCTCAGTCTGCTCCTATTAACTGAGCCTGTCGGGCGCTGCCCTCGCGGGCCATTAATACACAAGTGACAGTTCCAAATAGTGACATGGCTTTACCTCCTTGTAACAAAACAAAATCCGCTGGCTATGATTCACCTTGTCACCGCTGAAATATTCATGCACTTGGGGAAAAGTTTGGTGGGAAGTTTAGACTCGGATGTGTCCAATATCATAGAGGACACGGCGCGTTGCGGCCCCAATCCCGAGCGAGAAACTTGACGCAAACTCTCCAAAAGTACCTTGAACAGCAAACATGAGCTCCTTTGGGTCAGTCAACGGTGTCCTCTTGTCCTGGCCTTTCTTCCCAGCCTTGCGGTGGCCCCGCCTCCTTTTGCTCTCACCCCAAAGGTTGGAGCCGCCGTGCATGCTGGGAATGTTGAGGATGGCGATGCCCTCCAGGGAAATACTGCTCAGGTCCAGAGTAACGCCGTCACACTTTCAGGAAGGGTGAAAAAAAAGACAAAAGCAATTAAGACATTCACACGTTATAATCATCTTTGCTGTGGCGGTTAAGGAGAGCTTCTCATTTGTTAGCAATTTTTTTACAAAAATATGATATGACATATAATATGATATTGTGGAGGGTTTACACGCGTGACAAGGACGAACCCATCACATTTTCTTACATTTACTGTGACAACTTCACATTTCTCAGAGGATTATTGGTCACATTTAGTCATTTATATGTACAGTAAAGTCTATTCATTCAATCATTCATTTTCTCCGCTTATCCGCTGGAGCCTATCCCAGCTGTCTTGGGGCGAGAGGCGGGGTACACCCTGGACTGGTGGCCAGCCAATCACAGGGCACATATAGACAAACAACCATTCACACTCACATTCATACCTATGGACAATTTGGAGTGGCTAATTAACCTAGCATGTTTTTGGAATGTGGGAGGAAACCGGAGTACCCGGAGAAAACCCACGCATGCACGGGGAGAACATGCAAACTCCACACAGAGATGGCCGAGGGTGGGGAAAGACAAAATAAGAAGCTAAAAATTACCACTTCCACACAAGCGAGGAGGAGAACTCCTTCATTTATTTTCTACTGCTTTTCCTCACAAGGGGGGGGGGGGCTGGAGCCTATCCCAGCCGTCTTGGGGCGAGAGGTGGGGTCCACTCTGGACTGGTGGCCAGCCAATCACAGGGCACATATAGACAAACAACCATTCACACTCACATTCATACCTATGGACAATTTGGAGTGGCTAATTAACCTAGCATGTTTTTGGAATGTGGGAGGAAACCGGAGTACCCGGAGAAAACCCACGCATGCACGGGGAGAACATGCAAACTCCACACAGAGATGGCCGAGGGTGGGGAAAGACAAAATAAGAAGCTAAAAATTACCACTTCCACACAAGCGAGGAGGAGAACTCCTTCATTTATTTTCTACCGCTTTTCCTCACAAGGGTCATGGGGGGTGCTGGAGCCTATCCCAGCCGTCTTGGGGCGAGAGGTGGGGTCCACTCTGGACTGGTGGCCAGCCAATCACAGGGCACATATAGACAAACAACCATTCACACTCACATTCATACCTATGGACAATTTGGAGTGGCTAATTAACCTAGCATGTTTTTGGAATGTGGGAGGAAACCGGAGTACCCGGAGAAAACCCACGCATGCACGGGGAGAACATGCAAACTCCACACAGAGATGGCCGAGGGTGGGGAAAGACAAAATAAGAAGCTAAAAATTACCACTTCCACACAAGCGAGGAGGAGAACTCCTTCATTTATTTTCTACCGCTTTTCCTCACAAGGGGGGGGGGGGTGCTGGAGTCTATCCCAGCCGTCTTGGGGCGAGAGGTGGGGTCCACTCTGGACTGGTGGCCAGCCAATCACAGGGCACATATAGACAAACAACCATTCACACTCACATTCATACCTATGGACAATTTGGAGTGGCTAATTAACCTAGCATGTTTTTGGAATGTGGGAGGAAACCGGAGTACCCGGAGAAAACCCACGCATACACGAGTAGAACGTGCAAATTCCAGGTCAGGACTTAGACTAAGGCACTCCAAAGTCTTCATTTGGTTTTTCTTCAGCCAATCAGAGGAGGACTTGCTGGTGTGTTTTGGATCATTGTCCTGCTGCACAACCCAAGTTGGTTTCAGTTTGACGTCACCAACAGATGGCCGGACGTTCTCCTTCAGGATTTTTTTTAGGAGACAGCAGAAGTCAGGGTTCCATTCATCCCAAGTCTTCCAGGTCCTGAATCAGCAAAACAGCTCCAGACCGTCACACTACCACCACCATATTTTATTGTCGGCGGTATGATGTTCTTTTTCTGTGAAAAGAGTATTTTCCCAAAAGTCTTCAGGATCATGAAGATGTTTTCTGGCAAAATTGAGAAATTGAGCCTCAATGGTCTTTTTCTTCAACAGTGGTTTTGGTCTTGGAAGTCTTTGGATGTTGTTGGGGGTCTTTGTTACCTCTTGGATGAATCACTGGAGTCATTTTGGTCGGCCAGCCATGCCTGGGAAGGTTCGCCACTGTTTTGTGGATAATGGCTCTCACTATGGTTTGCTGGAGTCCCAAAGTTTTATAACTTTTTGCACACAGTTGTGTTTTAACAGGAGCGGTGGGGGGGGGGGGGGGGGGGCAATCACTTTTGTCACACGGGGCCATGTAAGTTTGCAGGTTTGTAGGTTTTTTTCTCCCTCGCCACTGTTTTGTGGATAATGGCTCTCACTATGGTTTGCTGGAGTCCCAAAGTTTTATAACTTTTTGCACACAGTTGTGTTTTAACAGGAGCGGTGGGGTGGGGGGGGGGGGCAATCACTTTTGTCACACAGGGCCATGTAAGTTTGCAGGTTTGTAGGTTTTTTTTCTCCCTTAATAATAAAAAGTTTCATTTTAAAAATGCGTTTTGTGTTCACTTGTGTTGTCGTTGACTAATATTTTAATTAGTTTGATGATCTGTAATATTCAAGTGTGACAAACATGTAAAAAAAAAAAAGAAATCAGGACAGGGACAAACACTTTTTCGGTGAACACACATTGTGACTCCTGTCTTAAAACATGTCCTCCACATGCTCATCACCTGATGCAAATAACCTTCTTACAGAAAACATGGCTTCCGGTTTTCCTATGATTTGTCTTTCGACGGCGTCTTTGGAATGAATTAATCACGAAAACCGAGGTATTTGTCATACATGCAAGTACAAAAACGAACACCAGACACTCTCCAACACTAATTAAAGAGGACCTGTGCGTATTTGAGAGAGGAGGAAAAGATGACTTGTGTCTTCATTATCATTCGGTATCACACTCAGCAGGGTCATGTAGGGCTAATTACCTTGGAGTAGAAATGAGGTCCGGGGGGAAACATGTGTGGAGGCCTTCACTTACACGTTTAGTATGTGAAATTAGCACACGTTTGAGCTATTTATAGACGACAGCTCTTACTGGAATGCTATATAATGACGTACAAACACATGCTACTGTATGAGTGTTACTTACCTCCACCTCCAGGAAGTCATGGAGCTTCTTACACGTGGCCGAAAAGGTCTCCGAAGTGCCAAACTCAAAGTACCACAGCTTATTCTTTGTTCTGGGGAGACAACAGAACGTCAAACAGGAAGTGCAAAGGGGGCCAAAAGCGCAGTGATGATGTCGATGTGTCTTCTCGGCATCAATCTCCGTCCACGCGCTGCTCATGACAAGTGAGAGCATCAGAAGACGAGTCTGTAAAAGGCGTACCTGTCTGAAAAGGGATTTCCTTACAGTGGACAGGAAGCACACTCCCGTGTTTACCGCCTGCTCCAAACCACAACGTTATTAATCTCCACGGAATGGGATCGCCTATCGAGGCATGACGATGAACGTTCAGCTGGTTAAGAAGGCCAAGGAGGGTGCTTAGCTGTGGGAGCGTGTGGGAGGGTAATCTGCATGCCCTTGCAATTAACAGAGGACCTGGGGGGGGGGTGGCTCCACCCGTGGCTTCCCATAGCTGAGGCTCATGATCAATGACCCTAACCATCTGTTATTACACACAATACAATGCAATCTCTGAAGTTGAGCCCTCAAAACGTACAATTTGGAACGTGAACAACATTTTTTTTAAATGTTGGCGTGTGAAACAAAGACGAAGAACACCAAATAATTACATAATTAATTAAATAATTAAATAATAATTACGTAATTACATAATTACAGACGCTCATACTGAATTTCTTAACAATATGTCGATATTGTCCGGTACTTTCTTATATCAACTGATGCCGATATGACCAGCAGGACTTCCCTCAAACTAATGCGCTGATGCTTCTTTACTGTGGATGCGTTCCACGAATAATTATTTGTGCGAAATATAAGTGCAAATATAAGTTATTGAAAATGTGCAATATCTAATGTAAACATTTGAACTAGTCACTTTAAAACATCCCGAGCAGCAGTCAGCTAAAATAACATATTCTTGGATCAACAGCAACTATTCAATTTGGGAAGCTGCACATTTCTATGTGGCACAAACATCCGTATAAGAACAATGTAAAGTGCAGCAGGGCTCGACAATAACGATGTACCGATGGCCCGGGGCAAGTTAAAGCAAAATTCGGCGTGGACGTAGCATATCTTGGGGAGGATGCTACCATATTACCATATTTGCCACACACCATGTATACTATAACTCCAGTGTGACTCCATAGAACAGAGGGGTGTCCAAATTGTGATGAACCAGTGCCTCCTAAACAAGTATTTTATTAGCGGCAGCAAATCAAATGAAGACAGCTGGGATAGGCTCCAGCACCCCCCGCGACCCTCGTGAGAATAAGCGGTAGAAAATGAATGAATGAATGAATGATTCGGTTGAGCTGGTTTCATAATTATACCTTTTGAGTGTTAAGTTGGTGTGTGATGAGTTTAGTGTTTTTTTTGTAAGAACACTAACACATTCCAAAAACATGCTAGGTTAATTGACTCCAAATTGTCCATAGGTATGAATGTGAGTGTGAATGGTTGTTTGTCTATATGTGCCCTGTGATTGGCTGGCCACCAGTCCAGGGTGTACCCCGCCTCTCACCCTAAGACAGCTGGGATAGGCTCCAGCACGCCTGTGCTCCAGCACGCCAAACCAATCCTTGCAAATCTTGAAATGGACCAATCAGAATCCTTTATTTAGACCGCGGTCCGCGTTTTACCCACACCCGTTCTTGTTGGCGATGAACCAATGAGCGATGGTTTGACTAGGAAAACATCTATCATGGCGTCCCTGCCAACATGGTCTAATTCTTCAACAACTTGTGAAGGAAACAGCAAAAAGTGATGAAGCAGTGCCTCCTAAACAAGTATTTTATTAGCGGTTAGCAAATCAAATGATGGCACAGGTGAGTGAATCACATTGCTGTGACAATTTGAAGTGGTCACAATGAAACACCACCCATTAGATCCAATACCAAGTGCTGATTTTGCACAAGATACAAAATCTAGCGCTTCCATTTCTCCGTGGATTTTTCTCACCTTTGCTTCACAAATTATTGTTTGACAAATTGAGCATTTTTTTCTGGATTCAAAACACTTTACTAGTACACAAATGTGTCTATTCAATAATGTTTCATTGTGGTGCACAACTTATAAATATCACTGCTTACTACGACTACCATGTGTAAGGTAGTATGGCAATATATGGTATATGGTAGTATGGTAAGGTAGTAGAAGACAATGTTCAATTTGTACATACTTGTTTAGGAGGCACTGCTTCATCACTTTTTGCTCTTTTCCTTCACAAGTTGTTGAAGAATTAGACCATGTTGGCAGGGACGCCATGATAGATGTTCATTCATTCATTCATTCATTTTCTACCGCTTTTCCTCACGAGGGTCGCGGGGGGTGCTGGAGCCTATCCCAGCTGTCTTCGGGCGTAAGGCGGGGTACACCCTAGACTGGTCGCCAGCCAATCACAGGGCACATATAGACAAACAACCATTCACACTCACATTCATACCTATGGACAATTTGGAGTGGCTAATTAACCTAGCATGTTTTTGGAATGTGGGAGGAAACCGGAGTACCCGGAGAAAACCCACGCATGCACGGGGAGAACATGCAAACTCCACACAGAGATGGCCGAGGGTGGGGAAAGACAAAATAAGAAGCCAAAAAGTTACCACTTCCACACAAATGAGGAGGAGAACTCATTCATTTATTTTCTACCGCTTTTCCTCACAAGGGTCATGGGGGTGCTGGAGCCTATCCCAGGTGTCTTGGGGCGAGAGGCGGGATACACACTGGACTGGTGGCCAGCCAATCACAGGGCACATATAGACAAACAACCATTCACACTCACATTCATACCTATGGACAATTTGGAGTGGCCAATTAACCTAGCATGTTTTTGGAATGTGGGAGGAAACCGGAGTACCCGGAGAAAACCCACGCATGCACGGGGAGAACATGCAAACTCCACACAAGGGTGGGATTGAACCCTGGTCTCCTAGCTGTGAGATCTGTGCGCTAACCCCTAGACCACCGTGCCGCATGATAGATGTTTTCCTAGTCAAACCATCGCTCATTGGTTCATCGCCAACAAGAACGGGTGTGGGTAAAACGCGGATTGTGGAGTACGGACCGCGGTCTAAATAAACGATTCTGATTGGTCCATTTCAAGATTTGCAAGGATTGGTTTGCAAATTACCACCGGAATTACGCAGTCCGTGTTTTACCAACACCCAACAAGAACCGCTTTTAAAAAAAAACTCTTGGCAGTATGGCATGCTAAAGTGCACTTGCCCGACGGGAATATTAATGATTGGATTTACTTTACCCGAATTTTGTTTTAACTTGCCCCGGGCCATCGGTACATCGTTATTGTCGAGCCCTGATTGGTCTGATCTGGTTTCAATCAATCATGACAAGGATTTTCGAAGTAAAACAGTGCGATACAGTCATTGCAAATTGCATATTTACAATCTGAGAGCCAAACTTGGAAATGATCCCAGACATGCAATATGGCTGCTGTGGGGCACGGTGCAGTTAGATCTCACGAGCCGATCAATATCGTCAGAAAAAGCCAAACCAATATGATAGTATATGTCAGTTTTAGCAGACCAATATTCTCTTTATATTGCATCTGCACTAAATAACAGCGGCCTAAGCAGTGGCCCCTGTGGGACTCCACCGGTGGTTGGGATATGCTCGTACCTTTCCGATCAATGAATCAACCAAATAGTCTCTTGTCATAGACTAATCTGAAACAGGAATTCTAATTTCTAGCGAGGCGCAGATCACACAAGTTTCCATCTTTTCGAGGGACAACAAAACAGCACGACGCCATTTATCTTCAAGACCAGTGAGGACGGAAAACAGAACAACACTGCTGACACACAAAAAGTGAATCCAGTAAAGAATGGGCCGACAAAGGGGATGTATTAGTATAAGCAGAGGAACAATCACTGCATTATTGATTCCCTCATTAGGACTTTTGTCAGGACCATTTAGCCACTTTATAGATGGGCTTTCATTAGGCTACTTGCAAGGTAGCCCGACTCACTGCTGATTTATCATGTGCATCACGCTCAATAGGGATGGGAGGGATGAGCGGGAATGCAGGAAGAGACGAGGCTGGGGTGTGTTTGCGAGCGTACAACTCAGGACGGTGTTGGTGAACGATCATATGACTGTCTGTCGTCCAAACGTGTCCATCAGCTGCAAGCGAGGGGATGACTGCACCGACATCAGTTGAGACGCAGGAGGACCGGAGGCGACTTTGGTCAATTCACACCGCAGCTAACACCATGGCAACAAATCACATGTTCACTAGATTAAGTTAAGTCATTAAGTCGATCGCGATCTACCGGTCGATCTCCAGAAAAATATCATCCCAGCATCAATGCCGTCACTTGATTGACATACAGGGCAGCCATTCAGATGACAACTGAATGTTGCCCTTCGGGCGACCAATCAAATCAAACGACGTCTCTAAGTGCAGCAGAACTTACGATGTCAGCCTATCAGCCATCCCCGTTACTTGATTGACATACAGGACAACCAGTCAGATGACAACTGAATTTTGACCTTTAGGTCACCGCTCATGCGTAAACAACGATGCAAAGTGCTAAGCTAGTCGGCGAATTGCGTCAGATTTTAAAGCCCTCGCTAAAGTTTATGGTCACTAAAATGAGTGAAGGAGCTGGACCAAGTAAAAAGGCAAAAAACATATCACTTCCATACGGATATGGAATATTATACGGATTAGATTAGATTAGATTAGATTCAACTTTATTGTTATTGCTCATGTCACTTGTACAGGGCAACAAAATGCAGTTAGCATCCAACCAGAAGTGCAATTTTTTATAAGTACATTAGTATGGACAGATCTATGTAAATAAAACTATACAGGCTATGACTATAATACAGTGAGGATATGTACAGGGATATAAATGACTATAATATGGCTATTGTAGATTATACAGATTATAAACAGTATGGGTATGACAATATATAATAGCAGTAATATGTACAGTATTGCAGTGAAGTGACTAGAGTATGGTTATTGCAGATTATATAAATTATAAACAGTATGATCAATGAATCAACAGATAGTATATGTACGGATATAATACGGATATTATGATACGGATATTATCCATGACTGATAAACATTTGGAAGTGTGCTTGAGGCTGGCCATCAGCAGCTACTGTCCGGACTATGCATCCCTGGCTGGTTCAATTCCGTGCAAGTCATCAAAGTAAACTCAGGTAATTACAAAAAATGTTAATAGTTAATTATGTGTGTTTTGCAATATTGGCTCATTTGGTTATGTAAGGTACATCAACATACATTGTACGTACAAATAATCTATAATCTATATATATATATATATCTATATATATATATAATATATATTTGTACATATATTATGCAATATATTGTATATTCATGTAATATATGGCAATATATTGCAGAATATACAAATGATTGCCGCTTTCAATATATTGAAATATATTAAATCCAAATACATAACATATGAGTCTATATATCCCAAATTATATGCAATTTTATATACGTAAAAATATAGTCATTTTTTGGTCTTGATCGCAAGATATTTTGTAAATGTATCAATATATACACATATATGATCTATGCATATATTGCAATATATGTATTGGAAAATATAAACATAAGATCCCATATATGGAAATATATTTCCTAATACATAGCATTATATTATAATATATTATTTTTATATTATATTTTCCAATACATTATATATTATAAATACATGGAATAATATATATTTGTACATATATTATGCAATATATTATATATTCATGTAATATATGGCAATATATTGCAGAATATACAAATGATTGCCGCTTTCAATATATTGAAATATATTAAATCCAAATACATAACATATGAGTCTATATATCCCAAATTATATGCAATTTTATATACGTAAAAATATAGTCATTTTTTGGTCTTGATCGCAAGATATTTTGTAAATGTATCAATATATACACATATATGATCTATGCATATATTGCAATATATGTATTGGAAAATATAAACATAAGATCCCATATATGGAAATATATTTTCTAATACATAGCATTATATTTGCCAATATACTGCAATATATATTTTTTCCATAAGGGCACTACAACAGTCCAGTCAAACTTGGCTTTATGCCCCAGTTTACCATAGACTCCAGCATAACCCCACGACCACGGTGAGGATAAGCGGCAAAGAAAATGGATGGATGGGACCCATTCCCTTAAACTGTTGTCTTATTCACTGTTGCTCCAGCGCTCCAGCGCTCCAGCGCTCCAGCGCATCATGAAAACTTAATGATGCTTCCCAGGGGAGCATTCAAGAGGTTAGAAACAAAAAACAAATAACGCCACTAAAAAAAAAAAAAAAAAAAAAAAAAAAAATCAGGAGTCTACAGTACTCTACAGTACTCTACAGTACTCTACAGTACGGAAGGTTCAATGCCAATGAGGCACTGTGGCCTCTATGGGGCACCAAAAGAACAAGAAAAAAACCCTTTAATATAATTACATTAAAAATAGATTTTACTGTTAAGTCTTAAATGGAAAATCTCACATCACAATTAATATTAATAAATGATACCTAACAAATACGTCTTGTTGTTTTTGTACATTTTTTTTCAAGTAGTTGTATATAAAGTAAGTAAAGTAAAGTAAAGTAACAAAGTATTTCATTTAAACTCAACATACAACCTGGCATCATGGCCTGAGCCAACCTTTTGATGGTTGTATCAATTTCGTTGTTTGACATGGTCTGTTGTTTACAAAGTGCTCCTGAAAAAAGAGACACAAGCACATAATAATAATAAAAATTAAAATAATAATTATTATATTATTATTATAACTATTATGATTATTATATCATATATTATTATATTATATTAATGCTAATTATTATATCAATTATATATAATAATATTATTATATTTGCATATCTTACATAATAATAATATAATTATTATTTTAATTTTATTTTAATTCTTATAATATTTTATTATTTTTAAAATATTTAAATATAAATATAAAATAATAAATAATAATAGCAGATTGCATGACAATTTTACAGATACAATAATACCAGGTGGACTGTTACGTGTAAAATATATAGTCTGCACAAGCACATAATAATAATAAAAATTAAAATAATAATTATTATATTATTATTATAACTATTATGATTATTATATTAATGCTAATTATTATATTAATTATATATAATAATATTGTTATATTTGCATATTTTACATAATAATAATATAATAATTATTATTTTAATTTTATTTTAATTATTATAACATTTTATTATTTTTAAAATATTTAAATATAAATATAAAATAATAAATAATAATAGCAGATTGCATGACAATTTTACAGATACAATAATACCAGGTGGACTGTTACGTGTAAAATATATAGTCTAATTATTATATTAATTATATATAATATTATTGTTATATTTGCATATTTTACATAATAATAATATAATAATTATTATTTTAATTTTATTGTAATTATTATAATATTTTATTATTTTTAAAATATTTAAATATAAATATAAAATAATAAATAATAATAGCAGATTGCATGACAATTTTACAGATACAATAATACCAGGTGGACTGTTACGTGTAAAATATATAGTCTGCCCCCCCCCCCCCCGTAAATTTTGTTATATCAATGCGGCCCGCGAGTCAAAAAGTTTGCCCACCCCTGGTGTAGCCTGACTGTCCACTTGGTACACTAAAATCCACCGATAGCCACCATTGATTCCCCCCACACCCCCACTGACACTTAATCTAACCCACTATGATCTACGACCTTCTCTTCTCTACATCACCAACTCTTTGTGCGTCATGTCAGTGTACTGTTTGTGTTCGACACGCCCGCCGCTTGTGGCGCTCCGAGTCCTTTTGGCAGTTTGAGAAACGACTCGTTTTTTTTAATTTTTATATTCAAGCAGCACTGCAGTGACTGGCGTGGACGCCGATATCAAACTGGCTTGGATCCACCCCGTGACTGAGGACAGTTGAGGACATGCCGAGTGTCCTCAGAAGAGTCGGTAAAGGTGTCCGTGCTCCCGCGGAGCAGGAGACACAGGTGAGGTGCTTCCAAATGACACACAAGTGCTCATTCATTATAGATGACACTTTGGTCGCATGAACCATTTCATCCTCAAATGAGGTCCGAGGGCGGCTGCTGCTCGGGTCCACTGTGCACGTGCGCGTGTTACCGTGCATGTGTAAGTTAGAGCACCACAGTGGGCGACACACACACACACACACACACACACACTTGAGTCGTGCAGCCCCATCCAGCGCATGGCGGCGCTTTGATGAACATGCTCATTATGCTAAAGAGCGCTCCATGCCTGGGCTTCCCTGCGCCTTCAGGAAAGGTTAACTCGGGATGGTTACACAGCACAGCCAGAGCCTGGGGGCTCATAATGGGCAGGGCGTCCCGGGAGGGGCACGCTGATGCTGTTAGATGTGTGAGGGCCTGAAATTGATGCAGCCCAAATATCACGGGAACATCAAGGTGCCGTTAAAGATGCACACACCTGGGTGGAAATCACCTTAATTGGACCATATTGTTCCACTCCAGGCTGCGCGGCGTAAAAAGCGGTTAGCGTGCAGGCCTCACAGCTAGGAGACCCGAGTTCAATTCCACCCTCGGCCATCTCTGTGTGTGGGTTACTCCGGTTTCCTCCCACATTCCAAAAACATGCTAGGTTAATTAGCCACTCCAAATTGTCCATAGATATGAATGGGGATGAGTGTGAATGGTTGTTTGTCTATATGTGCCCTGTGATTGGCTGGCCACCAGTCCAGGGTGTACCCCACCTCTCGCCCCAAGACGGCTGGGATAGGCTCCAGCACCCCCCATGACCCTTGTGAGGAAAAGCGGTAGAAAATAAATGAATGAGTTCTCCTCCTCGCTTGTGTGGAAGTGGTAATTTTTAGCTTCTTATTTTGTCTTTCCCCACCCTCGGCCATCTCTGTGTGGAGTTTGCATGTTCTCCCCGTGCATGCGTGGGTTTTCTCCGGGTACTCCGGTTTCCTCCCACATTCCAAAAACATGCTAGATTAATTAGCGACTCCAAATTGTCCATAGGTATGAATGTGAGTGTGAATGGTTGTTTGTCTATATGTGCCCTGTGATTGGCTGGCCACCAGTCCAGAGTGGACCCCACCTCTCGCCCCAAGACAGCTGGGATAGGCTCCAGCACCCACCATGACCCTTGTGAGGAAAAGCGGTAGAAAATAAATGAATGAGTTCTCCTCCTCGCTTGTGTGGAAGTGGTAATTTTTAGCTTCTTATTTTGTCTTTCCCCACCCTCGGCCATCTCTGTGTGGAGTTTGCATGTTCTCCTCGTGCATGCGTGGGTTTTCTCCGGGTACTCCGGTTTCCTCCCACATTCCAAAAACATGCTAGGTTAATTAGCCACTCCAAATTGTCCATAGGTATGAATGTGAGTGTGAATGGTTGTTTGTCTATATGTGCCCTGGGATTGGCTGGCCACCAGTCCAGGGTGTAATCCGCCTCTCGCCCCAAGACAGCTGGGATAGGCTCCAGCACCCCCCATGACCCTTGTGAGGAAAAGCGGTAGAAAATAAATGAATGAGTTCTCCTCCTCGCTTGTGTGGAAGTGGTAATTTTTAGCTTCTTATTTTGTCTTTCCCCACCCTCGGCCATCTCTGTGTGGAGTTTGCATGTTCTCCCCGTGCATGCGTGGGTTTTCTCCGGGTACTCCGGTTTCCTCCCACATTCCAAAAACATGCTAGGTTAATTAGCCACTCCAAATTGTCCATAGGTATGAATGTGAGTGTGAATGGTTGTTTGTCTATATGTGCCCTGGGATTGGCTGGCCACCAGTCCAGGGTGTAATCCGCCTCTCGCCCCAAGACAGCTGGGATAGGCTCCAGCGGATAAGCGGAGAAAATGAATGATTGAATGAATGTTCCACTCCAGTCCTGTAGGTGGCAGTAATGCAACTGGAGTTTAACGTACTGTACCAGAATTTAAATAATCATTTTTCTGCCCTTTGTAGTTGTGGACTGTGACTTGTGTCACCCACGGCCCACCTCTGGCACGCTCCCTCCGCTGTGGTTGGTGATCAACTTTCAGAAATTGATTAACGGATACATTTTTCATGGTCAACTATGGTCTATTATTAGTCAAAAATATATATAGAAATACAAGTGATATGTAGTATTGTGGTCAGTAGGTGGCAGTAATGTCACAAAACACTGAGACATTACATTACATTACACCTTAAGAGTGCATGAAATGGCATGATTAAAATATTAAAGTGAAAAAGGCATTCTCCCATTCTGTGTGGAAGTGGTAGGTTTTTGGCTTACGTTTAAGACAAATATATTTGAGGCAAACTGGCTAGTTAGCCAGCTCACTACCTTGCTAGCTAGTGGCTAGCATAAGAGTTGTAATGTTTTGTAAACAATGAATAATAGGACTGTCAAGGTTACTATAGGCGTGTTATTTCACGTTTACAGGACTCTAATAATGTTAAAACCTGTATTGAGAAAGTCATAAACAGGTTTTCTATGCTTTAAGTACAAAAATATTCAATTTATTAATATTGAGTCGTAATGCTTTCAATAAACCAATTAATAGGAAGCAATTAACCGCTAGAAATTCATTCATTCATTCATTCATTTTCTACCGCTTTTTCCTCACGAGGGTCGCGGGGGTGCTGGAGCCTATCCCAGCTGTCTTCGGGCGAGAGGCGGGGTACACCCTGGACTGGTGGCCAGCCAATCACAGGGCACATATAGACAAACAACCATTCACACTCACATTCATACCTATGGACAATTTGGAGTGGCTAATTAACCTAGCATGTTTTTGGAATGTGGGAGGAAACCGGAGTACCCGGAGAAAACCCACGCATGCACGGGGAGAACATGCAAACTCCACACAGAGATGGCCGAGGGTGGGGAAAGACAAAATAAGAAGCCAAAAAGTTACCACTTCCACACAAACTAGGAGGAGAACTCATTCATTGGATTTCTACCGCTTTTCCTCACAAGGGTCACAGGGGTGCTGGAGCCTATCCCAGCTGTCTTGGGGCGAGAGGCGGGGTACACCCTGGACTGGTCACCAGCCAATCACAGGGCACATATAGACAAACAACCATTCACACTCACATTCATACCTATGGACAATTTGGAGTGGCTAATTAACCTAGCATGTTTTTGGAATGTGGGAGGAAACCGGAGTACCCAGAGAAAACCCATGCATGCATGGGGAGAACATGCAAACTCCACACAGAGATGGCCGAGGGTGGAATTGAACCCTCGTCTCCTAGCTGTGAGGCCCGCATGCTAACCACTCGCACACCGTGCAGCCCAGCATAAATCTTAGTATTTCTAAACTTAACAAGCCACGAACTTACCACTTCCACACTGGATGCGAGAAGAACCCACGCATGCACGGGGGGAACATGCAAACTCCACACAGAGATGGCCGAGGGCGGGGACCGAACCCTGGTCTCCTAGCTGTGAGGTCTGCGCACTAACCACCAGACCGCCGTGCCGCCCGCTAGAAATTGAAAACCACCGAAAAAAAATGAATTTTGCAGGGGGGCCCTGCCACACTCTTCCTTAAAATTCCATAATTTCAGAATTTGGTGTATTTTTGTGGTCTGAGGATAACCTCCTCCTGCAGTTGCATACACACGACACCTCAGAAATTCTGTCAACACGCAGCGCCATAGGTAGCAGGGTGACGAGACTGGTGTCAACCCAAAAAAAAAAACATTTTTAACAAGAAAAAAGCAACATAACAAGGAGACAAAAAAGTTCAAAAAGCACATACGTACGTCCAGCGGCCCCCAAAAGTGAGTCTCAGCTATCACTTTTATTATATCTTGTCATGGATGGAAGGTCCTTAAGAACAAGTTAATATGTCTTCATTATATTGCGGCTACTAGTAAATCTACACTACAAACCAATGAGCGTCCTGCACAACAAAAGGTCGTTCCCATTCCCAAATATTCCCATTTTATTATAGTTAACTGTAACGCTATTTAATGATTTGCGTTATGTGAGGAACATCAATCAATATAATCTTTGGGGTTGTAAACACGGATCGAAAAAGACAATCTAACGTTTTGTATCCACACCCATGTTTTTATTCTTTCTTTTATTATTTACTTACTCATTCCTTCCTGTTTTATTTTATATATTTATTCTTTATATATTATGTTTGTACACGGTTTCCTCCCCCATTCCAAAAACATGCTAGGTAAATTAGCCACTCCAAATTGTCCATAGGTATAAAATGTGAGTGTGAATGGTTGTTTGTCTATATGTGCCCTGTGATTGGCTAGCCACCAGTCCAGGGTGTACCCCGCCTCTCGCCCCAAGACGGCTGGGATAGGCTCCAGCACCCCCCGCGACCCTCGTGAGGATAAGCGGTAGAAAATTAATGTAAGTAAATAAACAATATAATTATTTACATTATTTATATAATTATTTTTATTATATATATATATATATATTTTTTTTTTTGGGTGGGGGAAATGGTGAAAATAATTTTTTTCCTTTTAGTATTACAAAGTTATGCTCATCATATTTTGTTGTTGTGATGTTACAATCTTTTTGATTAATATTGTGACTTTATCCAATAATTTTGACTTGGTTCTCATAAAATTACTGCTTTTCGTCTATTTCCAAATTTCTAACTCTAAATTTCCAAGGGTGGAGGCACGATAAAAAAGCCAACCTTTTGATGGTTTTATCAATTTCGTTTTTTGACATGGTCTGTTGTTTACAAAGTGCTCCTGAAAAAAGAGACACAAGCACATAATAATAATTATTATTATTATAATAATAATTATTATTATTAGATTATTATAATTATTATTAGAACTATTATGATTATTATAATTATTATATTAATGCTAATTATTATATTAATTATATATAATATTATTGTTATATTTGCATATTTTACATAATAATAATATAATAATTATTATTTTAATTTTATTGTAATTATTATAATATTTTATTATTTTTAAAATATTTAAATATAAATATAAAATAATAAATAATAATAGCAGATTGCATGACAATTTTACAGATACAATAATACCAGGTGGACTGTTACTGACACAAGCACATAATAATAATAATAATAATAATTATTATTATTAGATTATTATTATTATTATTAGATTATTATAATTATTATATTATGCTAATTATTATATTAATTATACATAATATTATTGTTATATTTGCATATTTTACATAATAATAATATAATACATATTATTTTAATTTTATTGTAATTATTATAATATTTTATTATTTTTAAAATATTTAAATATAAATATAAAATAATAAATAATAATAGCAGATTGCATGACAATTTTACAGATACAATAATACCAGGTGGACTGTTACGTGTAAAATATATAGTCTGCCCCCCCCCCGTAAATTTTGTCATATCAATGCAAAGTTTGCCCACCCCTGGTGTAGAATGTGTGTAGAATGTGTGTAGAATGTGTGTAGAATGTGTGTAGAATGTGTGTAGAATGTGTCAAATTGTAGAAATTGGACAACATTTGCTTTAAAGTTGGCTTTTGCCAGCGGTTAAGCGCACGGCACGCCAGATGCCGATGGCGTGGCGCAAAAGTTAAACAGCCTTACAACAAAGTATTCATTCATGAATGAATAAACAGCACAGTAAAAAGGCCTGAGGGTCCAAACTTTTCCAAACCTATTTCTTTATTCTCCTGCCGTCCTCCCCCCCCCCCCCCCCCACCCACCCCCCCCCCACCCCCCCCACCCTCTCCCCCCGAGTCACAGATTAGTGCGTAATTACATGAGAGATCAGCAAAAAATGTTGGATTGGGGGGATGTTTTTTTTTTAAGAAAGCAGTCGAGGAGTACTAGTGTTGAGGGGGGTGGGAGTAGAAGAATGGGGGGGGGGGGGGTTCGGAAGAGGACAGCCTTCGTCACGGGTCGACTGATTGTCTGCTTTTAATCCTCGACCTCATTATCACCTCCAGGTCCGGCAGTGTCAGTAAATGAATCTATCTGCAGAGTGTCAAATCTTCACACCTTGGCCCTGGTAATCACCCCAAGGTGCAAATACAAAGATGGATAGGACGCAACCAGCGAGAGAAGAGAGGGAGGCTATGGGGGAGGGAGCAGGGGGGGGTGTTGTCTTGTGCCACCCTTACATTCCATCAACAAAATCTCCTCCGCTCGTAATTACTAGAAGATGTTCTTATGTTGTTTGGCAATTAAAGACGATGGAATATCCAGCGTCTTTAAGGTCAAAGCACTGATACAGTGCTAGGAAAAAGTTTGGACACCCCTGATTATTTTCAAGATTTTCCTTTATAAATCACCGTTTGTTACTTTACATGCAAATAACCATGTTGGAATATTTTATTCATGTCAAAATGCAAATATACAGCATAGATGACATGGCATACTATATGGGAACACTACTACTACTGTACTTGGCTGCCTTGCCAAATGCTAGCATGCTAACTGTCAGCATGTTAGCAGCACTTTGACGCCTGTCAATAATCAAATATTACAGTGCTGTGAAAAAGTGTTGTGCAAAGATGAGTGGGCCAACATTCCTCCGCAGCGCTGGAAGAGACTCATTGCAAGTTATCACAAACGCTTGATTGCAGTTGTTGCTGCCAAGGGTGGCCCAAGCAGTTATTAGCTTTAGGGGGCAATCACTTTTTCACACAGGGCCATGTAGCTTTGTATGTTTTTGTCATTCATTCATTCATTCATTTTCTACCGCTTATCCTCATGAGGGTCGCGGGGGTGCTGGAGCCTATCCCAGCTGTCTTGGGGCGAGAGGCGGGGTACACCCTGGACTGGTCGCCAGCCAATCACAGGATTAATTAATTAATTCATTCATTGATTTTCTACCGCTTTTCCTCACGAGGGTCGCGGGGGGTGCTGGAGCCTATCCCAGCTGTCTTTGGGCGAGAGGCGGGGTACACCCTGGACTGGTCGCCAGCCAATCACAGGATTAATTAAGTCATTCATTCATTCATTTTCTACCGCTTTTCCTCACAAGGGTCGCAGGGGGTGCTGGAGCCTATCCCAGCTGTCTTTGGGCGAGAGGCGGGGTCCACCCTGGACTGGTGGCCAGCCAATCACAGGGCACATATAGACAAACAACCATTCACACTCACATTCATACCTATGGACAATTTGGAGTGGCTAATTAACCTAGCATGTTTTTGCAATGTGGGAGGAAACCGGAGTACCCGGAGAAAACCCACGCATGCACGGGGAGAACATGCAAACTCCACACAGAGATGGCCGAGGGTGGGGAAAGACAAAATAAGAAGCTAAAAACTACCACTTCCACACAAGCGAGGAGGAGAACTCATTCATTTATTTTCGACTGCTTTTCCTCACAAGGGTCATGGGGGGTGCTGGAGCCTATCCCAGCCGTCTTGGGGCGAGAGGCGGGGTACACCCTGGACTGGTGGCCAGCCAATCACAGGGCACATATAGACAAACAACCATTCACACTCACATTCATACCTATGGACAATTTGGAGTGGCTAATTAACCTAGCATGTTTTTGGAATGTGGGAGGAAACCGGAGTACCCGGAGAAAACCCACGCATGCACGGGGAGAACATGCAAACTCCACACAGAAATGGAATTGAACCCTGGTCTTCCGTTAATAATAAAAAGTTACATTAAAAAACTGCATTATGTGTTCAGTTGTGTTGTCAGTTGACAAACACATATAATTTGTGTAATATGTGCTAATAATTAAATAAAATTAATATTTCAACAAACAGATAAGATACTTTGAGTGAGTGGAAAAAATAATGAATTTGTGCGTTGTTTGCCATGTCCACTTCCTGCGAGGACCCCTGATGCTCGAAGCTTTTTTTCCCCTCGTTTGATGAGTGGTTTTACTCGCGGTGGTCACGAGCCCCCGTGGACAAATCCAACAAAAATGTCTTCTACCTTGTGAAACTATCATCATGCATTATTGAAGCGGCAAAGGATAGTGTGTAATAGAGAGATCCTAAACCCATTCCCCCTCCTGAATTATTCATGGGATTCAAATAACAGACAGAATAATTTTCTTAAAATACCTCAATCATTTTTCACAAAGGCCTAAAATGGCGTGAAACAACATGGATGCTGTAGAGGTGCAGCGCAGGCCGACAGAAAGTCCGTTTTGGAGGAATGTTGACATTGGTCACTTTCACCTCCATCTTCATCTCCTTCCAGCACCCGAGACGCCGGCTGGCTAAATGTTGCGCCACGAGCAGGCTAACATGCTAACGAGTACATAATGGGCTTATCAGGACGCGGCGTGTCATCACTCTGACTGATCCGCCATGTCAAACCAGCCAAGCGAATTCAATTAGGGCCGCAATTACTCCCTGGCGCTAGTGGAGACATATCGGGAGACGTTAAATATTGATGGAAACATACTGGAGATGCCACATTTGTTCCTCAGCGAAAGGTGAAACACATCTCCTGCAGCTAATCACAAAGGCTAAATATGACGAGCGTCCATTCGTCATCGCCAGGGAAGTGAGGGTGTCGCCACGCACACGCATTCACACGTATGTTTTTTTTTTTTTTTTTAACTATACAACACAAAGAGGAAAATGTTGTTCTTCTCACGAATGCTCAGTCTTGTCATCCGGTCCACCACAGGTTTGATTAAAACCTGGTTAACCCAAACCGGTTCATGGACTCCAAAAGGTTGGAGAACATTTATTGTCCATGAATCTCAAAGACTTTTTATACCATTGTAGTGAAGGTGAAAAAAACAAATGGATGGATGAATGTCGAGAAAACATACCTGCTGTTAAATTTCTCCGGGTGCTTCTCCCTCATGACGTGGAAACGATGCGCGATGGAGGCATCCTGAAAAATGTAAAAAAAATAAAAAAACGGTTAGTTCATTTCTGAAGCTGGCACAGTACTGTACATGTCAGATGGAACATTTTACACTTCAGTTTAGTTACCACTTTTCCATCCATGCATTCATTTTCTACTGCTTATCCTAACAGGAGTCGCGAGAGTGCTGGAGCCTATGCCAGCTGTCTTTGGGCGAGAGGCAGGGTACACCCTGGACTGGTGGCCAGCCAATCACAGGATTAATTAATTAATTCATTCATTCATTTTCTACTGCTTTTCCTCACGAGGGTCGCGGGAGGTGCTGGAGCCTATCCCAGCTGTCTTTGGACGAGAGGCGGGGTACACCCTGGACTGGTCGCCAGCCAATCACAGGATTAATTAATTAATTAATTCATTCATTTTCTACCACTTTTCCTCACGAGGGTCGCAGGGGGGTGCTGGAGCCTATCCCAGCTGTCTTTGGGCGAGAGGCAGGGTACACCCTGGACTGGTGGCCAGCCAATCACAGGATTAATTAATTAATTCATTCATTCATTTTCTACTGCTTTTCCTCACGAGGGTCGCGGGAGGTGCTGGAGCCTATCCCAGCTGTCTTTGGACGAGAGGCGGGGTACACCCTGGACTGGTCGCCAGCCAATCACAGGATTAATTAATTAATTCATTCATTCATTTTCTACTGCTTTTCCTCACGAGGGTCGCGGGAGGTGCTGGAGCCTATCCCAGCTGTCTTTGGACGAGAGGCGGGGTACACCCTGGACTGGTCGCCAGCCAATCACAGGATTAATTAATTCATTCATTCATTCATTTTCTACCACTTTTCCTCACGAGGTTCGCGGGGGGGGGGGGTGCTGGAGCCTATCCCAGCTGTCTTTGGGCGAGAGGCGGGGTACACCCTGGACTGGTCGCCAGCCAATCACAGGATTAATTAATTAATGAATTCATTCATTTTCTACCGCTTTTCCTCACGAGGGTCGCAGGGGGGTGCTGGAGCCTATCCCAGCTGTCTTTGGGCAAGAGGCGGGGTACACCCTGGACTGGTGGCCAGCCAATCACAGGATTAATTAATTAATTAATGAATTCATTCATTTTCTACCACTTTTCCTCACGAGGGTCGCGGGGGGTGCTGGAGCCTATCCCAGCTGTCTTTGGGTGAGAGGCGGGGTACACTCTGGACTGGTCGCCAGCCAATCACAGGATTAATTAATTAAATAATTCATTCATTTTCTACTGCTTTTCCTCACGAGGGTCGCGGGAGGTGCTGGAGCCTATCCCAGCTGTCTTTGGACAAGAGGCGGGGTACACCCTGGACTGGTCGCCAGCCAATCACAGAATTAATTAATTAATTAATTCATTCATTTTCTACCACTTTTCCTCACGAGGTTCGCGGGGGGAGGGGGGGTTGCTGGAGCCTATCCCAGCTGTCTTTGGACGAGAGGCGGGGTACACCCTGGACTGGTCGCCAGCCGATCACAGGATTAATTCATTCATTCATTCATTCATTCATTTTCTACCGCTTTTCCTCACGAGGGTCGCGGTGGGTGCTGGAGCCTATCCCAGCTGTCTTTGGGCAAGAGGCGGGGTACACCCTGGACTGATCGCCGGCCAATCACAGGATTAATCAATTAATTAATTCATTCATTTTCTACCGCTTTTTCTCATGAGGGTCGCGGTGGGTGCTGGAGCCTATCCCAGCTGTCTTTGGCCACGTGGCGAGTTATTTCGCGGCCGTGTTTCTTACGAAATGCAGGCGGTGAATGAGCAAGGCATTGGGTGCTTTGTTTGGAGACAATACAGTACAGGGCAAACGGACGAGTTGGTTTTGTGCAATATTATATGATAATTGACAACAAAACAAGGCAAAATTGTGGTGAAAGAAAAAAGAAACCAATTGTGTTCATCTTGGATTGAAACCTGAAGGTCCTGGTTTCGATATTTAAGGCAACTTCTTGCTCATTAAGCAAGCGTGCGTCACACTGTGCAGTTACACCTCCACGTCCTCCACGCGCTGCGCTAAGAGGAGGAGGGGACGCCAAGCGCTATTGACAGGAACCCTGACGGAGTCTCTGTGTTCGCTGCCTAATTAACTAAACACACATCGCCACTCATCACAACTTCCCAATCAAGCTTGAGGATGCTGCAGGCGCCATGGCAACCACCTCGCTCTCTCTCTCCATGTCACTCTTGACCGCCCTCCCACCCTCAATCGTGGCCTCCTGGGCAGATGAAGCAGCAGCCTTTGACTTGCACGGAGCACTAGCACAAAGTGTGAAATTGGCCAATTTATGTAGCATATGTTAGCTAGGTGTTAGCGCAGGGGTGGGCAAACTACGGCCCGGGGGCCACATCCGGCCCGCCAAGTGTTTGAATACGGCCCGCCCAATCTTTCCAAAGTATTTCATTTAAACTCAACATACAACCTGGTATCATGGCCTGAGCCAACCTTTTGATGGTTGTATCAATTTCGTTGTTTGACATGGTCTGTTGTTTACAAAGTGCTCCTGAAAAAAGGGACACAAGCACATAATAATAATAATAATTATTATTATTATTAGATTATTATAATTATTATATTAATCTAATTATTATATTAATTATATATAATATTATTGTTATATTTGCATATTTTACATAATAATAATATAATAATTATTATTTTAATGTTATTGTAATTATTATAATATTTTATTATTTTTTAAATATTTAAATATAAATATAAAATAATAAATAATAATAGCAGATTGCATGACAATTGTACAGATACAATAATACCAGGTGGACTGTTACGTGTAAAATATATATTACAAAATCCAAAATAAAATATAAATCCTTTTACTACAAAATAAATATCCAACAAAAAAAGGAATACAAACAATTGCAATAAACTATGAATTATGAACCCATAAATGTAGTTAGAATGTTATATTCTTGTGTTAAACCACGCCAAAGTTTTAGATAATGCCCTGAAAAAAGTTTCAGTTTCAGAGGGCGTTGCAAAACGGGGGTTGCTTTGTGATGTCACAGAGGCGTGGCTTCCTTATGGGCGTGGCTGTAGGCGCGATACACTCTCTGCCTTCCCCCCTTCTCTGTTTACGTTGTTCGCCATGACGATACTGGCAAGTCGAGTCCAAAGTCATCACAAATGGGATTTGAGTCCGATTCAAAGTCACCTGAGTCCAAGTCCTTTTATTGTGGCCAGCCTATGTCACACCTGTGCAATAACACTGCTGTATAATGAGAATGCCACACATGAGGTGGATGCTGCTTACTAACACAGATTTTGCCTGATTTATCAATCTATATTTGGGGGGGGGGGGGGGGGGGCGACTATATATTTTACACGTAACAGTCCACCTGGTATTATTGTATCTGTAAAATTGTCATGCAATCTGCTATTATTATTTATTATTTTATATTTATATTTAAATATTTTAAAAATAATAAAATATTATAATAATTACAATAAAATTAAAATAATAATTATTATATTACTATTATGTAAAATATGCAAATATAACAATGATATTATATATAATTAATATAATAATTAGACTATATATTTTACACGTAACAGTCCACCTGGTATTATTGTATCTGTAAAATTGTCATGCAATCTGCTATTATTATTTATTATTTTATATTTATATTTAAATATTTTAAAAATAATAAAATATTATAATATTTTACAATAAAATTAAAATAATAATTATTATATTACTATTATGTAAAATATGCAAATATAACAATGATATTATATATAATTAATATAATAATTAGACTATATATTTTACACGTAACAGTCCACCTGGTATTATTGTATCTGTAAAATTGTCATGCAATCTGCTATTATTATTTATTATTTTATATTTATATTTAAATATTTTAAAAATAATAAAATATTATAATTACAATAAAATTAAAATAATAATTATTATATTACTATTATGTAAAATATGCAAATATAACAATAATATTATATATAATTAATATAATAATTAGCATTAATATAATAATTATAATAATCATAATAGTTCTAATAATAATTATAATAATCTAATAATAATTGTTATTATTATAATAATAATAATAATTATTATTATTATGTGCTTGTGTCTCTTTTTTCAGGAGCACTTTGTAAACAACAGACCATGTCAAAAAACGAAATTGATACAACCATCAAAAGGTTGGCTCAGGCCATGATGCCAGGTTGTATGTTGAGTTTAAATGAAATACTTTGGAAAGATTGGGCGGGCCGTATTCAAACACTTGGCGGGCCGGATGTGGCCCCCGGGCCGTAGTTTACCCACCCCTGTGTTAGTCTGATATTGGAGCGGAGGTCATGATTTTTGTTGCGTGTATATAAAATATCCAAAAAAAAAAATGTAAATAAGAAGCAAGCGGATTTTAGCGTAGAGTATATCGTGTTATGTGAATAACGAAAGGGGGAATGGAGCTCAAGTGAGCACAATAAAATTTCCTTTTATTCACACTTCTAAAAAGCTGGCAAGGCCTTTGTTGAAAAAAGTCATCTGGCTCCGTCAACATTTTGAGGAAGACAGAAAGCAAGTTGCTGCAAACTTTTTTTTTGGGATTGTTCCTTTCCCCACTCCCCTCCTCGCCCTCCCTTCGGTTTTGATCCACCCCGTTTTTGAGTGGCACGATTGAAACAGGCCTGCAATACAAGGAGGACCCCCTGCTAGCTCTCTGTGCACAAACTTAGCAGAAGCCAAAAAAAAAAAAAAAAAAAATCAATGGCTCTTCTTGATGTCTCCTCAAGAAGACCAAAAGAATTGTTGGCGATCCCTGCAGACTCACCTCACGCTTCCAGCGCCAATCAGAGAGCCAGGATGATGGATATATCTGAGAGAGTGCAACTTGATCCTCTTACAAACAGGACAAGAGTGGGGGGTGTGGGTGGGGGGGGGGGGGGGGGTGTTGTCTCCCGCCTGCTTTTTTGAGTTGCAGCACCAAACCTTCATTCCTGCAACTTAAGGAGGTCAAGGTGCTTAGCCTGTCTTCACAGAGCAGGTAAACGCTTCTCCAATTACGAGCTGTACGGTGGCCTTGCGGTCTCGCAGTCTGGAGCGCCACTCCTCGACTGGTTTCAATCCATAATGAGCCCAAATTTCTCAAATTTCACAAAAAAATACATTTTTTTTTGTGGTAAGAAATGCTTGAGAGCCAGATAGTGTCATCAAAAGAGCCCTACCTGGCTCCCGAGCCATAGGTTCCCTACCTCTGATATAGATATTCATTCATTCATTTTCTACCGCTTTTTCCTCACGAGGGTCGCGGGGGGTGCTGGAGCCTATCCCAGCTGTCTTCGGGCGTAAGGCGGGGTACACCCTGGACTGGTGGCCAGCCAATCACAGGGCACATATAGACAAACAACCATTCACACTCACATTCATACCTATGGACAATTTGGAGTGGCTAATTAACCTAGCATGTTTTTGGAATGTGGGAGGAAACCGGAGTACCCGGAGAAAACCCACGCATGCACGGGGAGAACATGCAAACTCCACACAGAGAAGGGTGGAATCGAACTTGGGTCTCCTAGCTGTGAGGCCTGCGTGCTAACCACTAGACCGCCGTGCCGCCCGGTCTGGAACCATTCATTCATTCATTCATTCATTTTCTACCGCTTTTTCCTCACGAGGGTCGCGGGGGTGCTGGAGCCTATCCCAGCTGTCTTCGGGCGTAAGGCGGGGTACACCCTGGACTGGTCGCCAGCCAATCACAGGGCACATATAGACAAACAACCATTCACACTCACATTCATACCTATGGACAATTTGGAGTGGCTAATTAACCTAGCATGTTTTTTGGAATGTGGGAGGAAACCGGAGTACCCGGAGAAAACCCACGCATGCACGGGGAGAACATGCAAACTCCACACAGAGATGGCCGAGGGTGGGGAAAGACAAAATAAGAAGCCAAAAAGTTACCACTTCCACACAAACTAGGAGGAGAACTCATTGATTTTCTACCGCTTTCTCCACACAGAGATGCCCGAGGGTGGGATTGAACCCTGGTCTCCTAGCTGTGAGGTCTGCGCGCTAACCCCTAGACCACCGTGCCGCCCTTGATATAGATATATATTTTCTTTTTTAATAAAACTGCACTTGTGAATGGCGTATAGAAGGGTTTAGATTCTGTTCCACAGATGGCGCTAATGCACGCGAAAGCTGCTTGCCAACCGCCAATAAACAACAGAAGAAGAAAAACACCACGAAGAAGAACTTTCCGTTTGAGCGGGTACAAGATACCTCAATCGGATTGGTTAAAGGAATATTCCTTCCCTGTTCAATTCTTTCCGTTTGAGCAAATATACCAAATTGGAATATTTGGGTCCATATATTCATGGATATTGACATAATATTTGCAAATGATGATTAATAAATGTTAATTATAAAAAGTGATATTGGATAATTCCTCACGGCACACCTCACGGTTTCTCAAGGTACACTAGTGTGCCCGCGGCACAGTGGTTGAAAATCACTGCTCTAAAGCCATCAAGACGTTTGGGGTTCCTGAAATGTTCATGAAACTAGATTTGTGCTCATTTGTGCTCAAACTCAAATTCAAACTGCACTGCTATGATTCACTCAGCTGGGATAGGCTCCAGCTCACCAGCTCACCTATTGTGGAAAAATAGTCTAGAAACTGGATAGATGGATGCATGTTGCCAATGATCTCAAGGCACTAACACACGGCAAGGAAAACGTCCTCCAAGCAAGAAACCTTCAACAGAATTCCAAAATGCGGCAGCAACAACAAGGAAGACGCGGTCCGTCTCCCTCGTCCATCTGCCACACGGTCACCTGCTCCTTCCCCTGCGCGCCGCCCTCGAATAATTACCAATGTAAAAATGTGGCAGGCGAATTAATGCGGGACATGTGTAATGTCCTCTCATAGCTCAAAGTTTTAAGTCCAATTAGGGTCGGGGCCCCAGCGGTTTGATGTGCCTTTCACGGCGGGGGAGAGTAATGGCCGCGCGAGGAGTGCGGCGGTCATTAGGCCGACTGACTGCATTATGCTAGCGGAGTGTACGCATGAACATGATTAGTTCTGTCTCTCACCCTGGTCCTGATTGAGATCATTACACTTCACGTCACTTCCACATCCTCCCCAAGGGACGGCACCATCAATTCTCCATCCGAGCGCTTTGTGGCACAAGGTTATGGTGAATCGGTAAACGCTACATCCTTATCTCCTCTACCGGCGATGTTACTACGTCGGCGACTAACGGTGTCATCAGAAATCACAAAAAAGTGTACTTTGTACTTCCAGGATTGCGACTTTTCTATAAGCGATGAATGCACATGGTTCGTGGTTACAACTGCTGATCTTTTGATTTGGGCCATGTCATTACAGAAACAATCATCTCTCCATCAGCATAATCTCGGAGCTAATTATTAGCCTGACTTGTCGCCTAATCTTGACTGTAGCCTGCCCCCCTTCACCTCCTCCTCCAAATGGAAAAAAACTGCAAAATGTGTCAGAAAATATTATATTACACTCAAATCCATAGAGAGCTCAAAGTCCTCTTAATCCCCCACAAACAACTTCATTAGTCATCATCACGCCTGCTGCCTGCTAATCCTGCAAACACGGGCAGTACAGTACTAGGGCAGTACTAGGGCAGTACTAGGGAAGTACTACTACGTCTACAAATATTCCAATTTTGGATATTTGTGTACCCCGCTTCTCGCCCAAAGACAGCTTTAAGGCTGGCCCTTTAAGGCTGGCCCTTTAAGGCTGGAGCTTTAAGGCTGGCCCATTGAGACTGGCCCTTTTAGGCTGGCCCTCTAAGACTGGCCCTCTAAGGCTGGCACTTGATGGCCCTTTAAGCCTGGCCCTTTAAGGCTGGCCCTTTAAGGCTGTCCCTGTAAGGCTGGCCCTTTAAGGCTGGCCCATTAAGGCTGGCCCATTAAGACTGGCCCTTTAAGGCTGGCCCTGTAAGGCTGGCCCTTTAAGGCTGGCCCTTTAAGGCTGGCCCTTTAAGCCTGGCCCTTTAAGGCTGGCCCTTTAAGCCTGGCCCTTTAAGGCTGGCCCTTTAAGGCTGGAGCTTTAAGGTTAGCTCTGGCTGGCACTTTATGGCTGGCCCTTTAAGGCTGGAGCTTTAAGGCTGGCCCATTAAGGCTGGCCCATTAAGACTGGCCCTTTTAGGCTGGCCCTCTAAGGCTGGCCCTTTTTGGCCCTTTAAGCCTGGCCCTTTAAGGCTGGCCCTTAAGGCTGGCCCTTTAAGGCTGTCCCTTTAAGGCTGGCCCTTAAGGCTGGCCCTTTAAGGCTGACCCTGTAAGGCTGGCCCATTAAGGCTGGCTCTTTAAGGCTGGCTCTTTAAGGCTGGCCCTCTAAGGCTGGCCCTCTAAGGCTGGCCCTTTAAGGCTGGCCCTTTAAGGCTGGCCCTTTAAGGCTGGCCCTTTAAGGCTGGCCCTTTAAGGCTAGCTCTGGCTGGCCCTTTAAGGCTAGCTCTGGCTGGCCCTTTAAGGCTGGCCCTTTAAGGCTGGCGCTTTAAGGCTGCCCCTTTAAGGCTGGCCCTTTATGGCTGGCCCTGTAAGGCTGGCCCTTTAAGGGAGGCCCTTTAAGGGAGGCCCTTTAAGGCTGGCCCTCTGAGGCTGGCCCTCTAAGGCTGGCCCTCTGAGGCTGGCCCTTTGAGGCTGGCCCTCTGTAGGCTCCAGCACCCCCCCCCCCCCCCGACCCTCGTGAGGATAAGCGGCAGAAAATGAATGAATGAATGAATATTTGATATAATATACAACAGGGTTTTTTCCATTGAATCACCTCAAATATGGAGGTAGTTTTGCATTTGTAGTTTTATGTAGTTTTAAAGCCCTAAAAGTAACAAGCGCCATGAAAATACACACAAACAAAGTACTGTACTGTGAAGTGATGTGTCGCTCTGTGACAATGTTAACAAGAGCAGCGTTCTAATCTGCTCTGACAAGGTCATTAGAGGTCATTAGAGACCCAAATGCAATTCTTTCTAATCCCACAGCGCCAAGTACGGCCCCTCTTCTGCCACCTGCAAATGTCAACGAGCATATTTCCACCCCTGACATTTATCCCTAATGACTGACACGAGTGTCGTTAGTTAGGGACACATTTGCGTGTTTTTGACTGATGCGGTGCTAATGGATCTGCTCACCACGCCGATGGAGAAATAATTGTTGACAATGCTGTACGGCACCGGGTCGCCTCGCTCGTCCTTGTCCGTGGACGTCACGTCGATCTTCCAGCGGTCCAGCATCACCTCGCTGCTGTTCTCGATATCCCGCAGAATCTTGAGCAGGCTCTCGCCCTCGTAGCCTCGGGGGAGAGAGAATTACAATTCTTGGTTTAACTCCGATATTAATAGTCATACGTACAAGTTTGACAAACACAGTTGACTATTAGCGACATTTACTGTTAGAACTGCTGGAATTCTAAACAAAATCATGCATAATTTCACGTTTTATATTTTATATTCATTCATTCATTCATTTTCTACCGCTTTTCCTCACGAGGGTGCTGGAGCCTATCCCAACTGTCTTCGGGCGAGAGGCGGGGTACACCCTGGACTGGTCGCCGGCCAATCACAGGGCACATATAGACAAACAACCATTCACACTCACATTCATACCTATGGACAATTTGGAGTGGCTAATTAACCTAGCATGTTTTTGGAATGTGGGAGGAAACCGGAGTACCCGGAGAAAACCCACGCATGCACAGGGAGAACATGCAAACTCCACACAGAGATGGGCGAGGGTGGGGAAAGACAAAATAAGAAGCCAAAAAGTTACCACTTCCACACAAACTAGGAGGAGAACTCATTGATTTTCTACCGCTTTTCCTCACAAGGGTCATGGGGGGTGCTGGAGCCTATCCCAGCTGTCTTGGGGCGAGAGGCGGGGTACACCCTGGACTGGTCGCCAGCCAATCACAGGGCACATATAGACAAACAACCATTCACACTCACATTCATACCTATGGACAATTTGGAGTGGCTAATTAACCTAGCATGTTTTTGGAATGTGGGAGGAAACCGGAGTACCCGGAGAAAACCCACGCATGCACGGGGAGAACATGCAAACTCCACACAGAGATGGCCGAGGGTGGGGAAAGACAAAATAAGAAGCCAAAAAGTTACCACTTCCACACAAACTAGGAGGAGAACTCATTGATTTTCTACCGCTTTTCCTCACAAGGGTCATGGGGGGTGCTGGAGCCTATCCCAGCTGTCTTGGGGCGAGAGGCAGGGTACACCCTGGACTGGTCGTAATAATAATAATAATAATAATAATAATAATAATAATAATAATAATAATAATAATAATAATAATAATAAAATAATAAAATAATAAAATAATAATAATAATAATAATAATAATAATAATAATAAATTCATTTTCTACCGCTTACCCTCACGAGGGTCGCGGGGGTGCTGGAGCCTATCCCAGCTGTCTTGGGGTGAGAGGCGGGGTACACCCTGGACTGGTCGTAATAATAATAATAATAATAATAATAATAATAATAATAATAATAATAATAATAATAAAAATAAAATAATAATAATAATAATAATATAATAATAATAATAATAATAATAATAATAATAATAATAATAATAATAATAATAATAATAATAATAATAATAATAATAAATTCATTTTCTACCGCTTACCCTCACGAGGGTCGCGGGGGTGCTGGAGCCTATCCCAGCTGTCTTGGGGCGAGAGGCGGGGTACACCCTGGACTGGTCGTAATAATAATAATAATAATAATAATAATAATAATAATAATAATAATAATAAAATTTAATTTCTAACGCACTTTACATCAAATAAATGATCTCAAAGTGCACATATAGCAGACTGCATGACACTTTTACGTGTAAAATATGTGTAAAAATATACGTGTACAAATGGACTGTCACGTGTAAATTAGTATATCTGCCCCCCCCCGTCAATTTTATTAATAGGTTTCTTACTTTGATTGCTAATAACCTGGAGAGGTTCTTGCTTTGACTGAATGTTGCCAGATGGAATATAATGGAATATATATGTTTGAAAATCGTTCGTGATAGTGGTAGTTGTTTTGCCCGCTACATGGATGGAGAACATGCTGACCAATAAGAGCACAGATTCAGCTACTGTAGGTGGGACTTTTCCAGTACCTCCTCCCCAGCGCAGACATCGTGCTAGGTCATTTCCTGTGCCGAGTGGAAGCACGCACACAGGGGGGTCGCGGTCCAGGTTGGCCTTGTCTGGAGAAAAAGGGCATAACGTCGTTCCAACATGGATGAGCAAAGACAGCAAACGAGAGCAAAAGAAATCCATTTCCCGGCGGCGCTGTGCTGCTACTTAACCACACGGACGCTGCAGTCTATTTCCAGACGCACGTTCATCCTGACAGCTATTACCTCTTATTGTTTTGATTGATAAAAATGGAGGCAATTTTTTTGGGTGAAGATGTCTTCAAGGCCAGATAAAGATGTTTATATATATTTTATTTCCAATCGTCAAATGATGACTAATATGTTGTTTCCAGTGTCTGTAATCAGCCCATTTTGCCTCCCCCTGAACGCAGACGCTCGGACGTAATTGACGTATTTGCACACACGCCATAAAGTCTGTTTGTGCTTCAAGTCAGCAACGCTAATAAAATATTACTTTCTTGACCACCATTCCTGTGAAAAATGGAGTATTTCAACTAGACCGGTCAAAACAACAAAACGCAGCGTAGCCAGACTATTAATTCAGTGGAAACAGCAGATGGATTCCGTACCAATAAAGTCCAGGATCCAGCCCACTGTGCCGTCCCCACCGCACGCCAGCACCCGGAAATCAGGAACATCTCGGAAGAAATTCAATCTACAAGAAAAGAGAGCAGATCTTGCACTTTGTAGATGTCCTTAAGGAGAAACATGTACAGTAAACCTCGGATATATCGGACTCGGATATATCGGAAATTCGCTCACAACGGACAGATAAAAAAAAAAACGATTTTTCTGTAATGCATTTCCACTAAAAATTCATTGCATATATCGAATTGGTGGCCAGCCAATCCCAGGGCACATATCGACAAACAACCATTCACACTCACATTTTTAAGGATTTTAAGAATTATTTCACATTTTCATTCATTCATTTTCTACCGCTTTTTCCTCACGAGGGTCGCGGGGGGTGCTGGAGCCTATCCCAGCTGTCTTCGGGCGTGAGGCGGGGTACACTCTGGACTGGTGGCCAGCCAATCACAGGGCACATATAGACAAACAACCATTCACACTCACATTTTTAAGGAGTTTAAGAATTATTTCACATTTTAATTCATTTATTTAATTGTAATAATTATTTTAATAATATTTGAGTGATATTACAGTAAACCTCGGATATACCGGACTCGGATATATCGGAAATTCGCTCACAACGGACAGATAAAAAAGAAGCGATTTTTCTGTAATGCATTTCCAATAAAAATTCATTGCATATATCGGATTTTTTATAACGGATTTCGCCTATTTCGGACAAAATCTCCAGTCCCGTTCCAATGCATTTCCATGAAATTTCCCTCGCATATATCGGATGGCCGCATCGTGGCGCTCCGATTCGCCGAATCGTGACAGGCCGCTATACGACGTCATTTGCAGCGTTTGCAGCGTTGCCTGCGCGTCCAGGTACATTGGAAACATAGTCAAGGAAGTGCCTTTTTATAACGGATAAAATCCCATTTACGTATATACCGGATATAAATCCGATATATGCGTGAAACGGACATTTTCCGGTATACGCATATAACGGATTTCGCTTATATCGGACAAAACCAGTGGGAACAATTGAATCCGATATATCCGAGGTTTACTGTACAATAATAATATCTATATATGCATCTTGGTTAATCTAGAAGTCTGTTATGTAAATGGACAGCGAGGATTATTTTGGGAGGGCTTTAGCGTCAAAATAGGTATTTCCCATGACGTCCATTGTTAGTCGGCTCACATTAACTTGTGTTCTTGTGTTGCAATGCGCAGAAAAGGGAAGAAAAATGTGTTCATGTTTCATATAAGGATTGTAAATGATGGACAAAATTTCAAAATACAGTAAACCTCGGATATATCGGATTCAATTGTTCCCACTGGTTTTGTCCGATATAAGCGAAATCCGTTATATGCGTATACCGGAAAATGTCCGTTTTACGCATATATGGGATTTATATCCGGTATATGCGTAAATGGGATTTTATCCGTTATAAAAAGGCACTTCCTTGACTATGTTTCCAATGTACCTGGACTGGGCAATGAAAAGAGACGTAAGGTAATGAGAATTGAACTTTATTGGACTCTGAGCATAACAAATTGTTAATTAAGCTAGGCCCTGTTACGCCCGTCAGGCCTACGTTATTTCCAATAGTGAGGTTAAGATCTCATTCACTGCTGTGCTAGTATTATTGACGTCACTCACTTTTATATTTGTCCTAAATCTGGAGCCAGGAGAAAGACAATAGCCAGTGACATCAACAAGATTAGCATAACGATGCGGCCATCCGATATATGCGAGGGAAATTTCATGGAAATGCATTGGAACGGGACTGGAGATTTTGTCCGAAATAGGCGAAATCCGCTATAAAAAATCCGATATATGCAATGAATTTTTATTGGAAATGCATTACAGAAAAATCGCTTCTTTTTTATCTGTCCGTTGTGAGCGAATTTCCGATATATCCGAGTCCGATATATCCGAGGTTTACTGTAGTTCTTCCAGAATCTGCACCTATTCCAGCTGTACTGGATTTGTGCTTCCCGTCAAAACGGTCTGTTTTAATTCATTATACCCATGGCCCGCCTCCGGGAATTCCCACTCTGCTGTGATTGGTCACACGCCCAAAGTGCTTCCTGACTATGAACGAACCCCCCAAAGTTTGCTCAAGTGTGGGACCAAAGCGCTGGGAACGCCAAGCGTAGGAATGATTGCAAGGTTTATAGTGTGTCTTTCACACACTTTCATCTCACGATGCGGCCATCCGATATATGCGAGGGAAATTTCATGGAAATGCATTGGAACGGGACTGGAGATTTTGTCCGAAATAGGCGAAATCCGTTATAAAAAATCCGATATATGCAATGAATTTTTATTGGAAATGCATTACAGAAAAATCGGTTCTTTTTTATCTGTCCGTTGTGAGCGAATTTCCGATATATCCGAGTCCGATATATCCGAGGTTTACTGTAATATCACTCAAATATTATTAAAATAATTATTACAATTAAATAAATGAATTAAAATGTGAAATAATTCTTAAACTCCTTAAAAATGTGAGTGTGAATGGTTGTTTGTCTATATGTGCCCTGTGATTGGCTGGCCACCAGTCCAGAGTGTACCCCGCCTCACGCCCGAAGACAGCTGGGATAGGCTCCAGCACCCCCCCGCGACCCTCGTGAGGAAAAAGCGGTAGAAAATGAATGAATGAAAATGTGAAATAATTCTTAAAATCCTTAAAAATGTGAGTGTGAATGGTTGTTTGTCGATATGTGCCCTGGGATTGGCTGGCCACCAATGCGATATTCGGCGAATCGGAGCGCCACGATGCGGCCATCCGATATATGCGAGGGAAATTTCATGGAAATGCATTGGAACGGGACTGGAGATTTTGTCCGAAATAGGTGAAATCCGTTATAAAAAATCCGATATATGCAATGAATTTTTATTGGAAATGCATTACAGAAAAATCGCTTCTTTTTTTATCTGTCCGTTGTGAGCGAATTTCCGATATATCCGAGGTTTACTGTATGTGCAGTTCCCATTAAAAAAGTGTCAAATCTCTTGGAGAGACGTTGGGTGACTCTGACATGAAAGTGCGTATCGACTAAAAGCGCTCACAAACGGATCCGCCTTGTTTGCGACATCGAAACAACCACCAAAGGAAGTTAATTTCTACTTCTAAACGTATTTGTCTCATGTTTCTTCATCTTTTTTTTGCTCATCTGTCATGAATAATGATGCAAATTTGAATGCCCTTATGCCAGGTCAGTGATTGTCAAACAGTGTCAGGGAGGGTTTGAGAAACATCTCAGTGTCTTTATTCATGCTTATAAGATCATTGAAAAAGCATATGCGCATTTTGAGAGCAGATCCATGGTCAGTGTCACACATGACTTGGGTCTGAAAAAAATCAGCACAAAGCGACAAGCAAGAAAGTCACCGCCCCCCCCCCTTCTAATAATAATAAAATTACCAATCACTCATCCAGTGAGCGAGGCCACCTGGCAGAGGCCTAATCGGATCACAACGGCCAATGTTCAGTCCAACTTCTTCCGTTCCTTCACAATAACGAAGCCCTAACTGAATGAGGCGGCCTGCGCGCCCCGCATGGCGGCTAAATGACTCGCTCAATTACACCCCGCCTGGGACGGGTAAACCGCATTAGGGGGCAAAACAGACGGGCGCTGACATGAAAGGCAACTTTGGGTCCATTTAAAGAGCAAGAAATAAACACTTCATTTGCTCTTCTAGCATTAGCCATGTGGCCTGCAGTGTCCACTTCTCTAACGTGCGTGACTAAATATTAACAACATGTGGAATTTTCCGCGGAGGAACACGCCTCACAAACTTTGAGGCGGCGGCTCGTTAGAATCTGGCGTGTGCCGCCGTGTGAATGTTTCTCATAAAGGCGCCCCCGGACGCGGTCCTCGCTTCTAATGGAAGCCAAACAACGCGGCAGCACGGCGGCGGCAGGCACCGGCACCGGCACCGCCGAGCGAGTGCAACCCAGCCCGCCGCATGTAAATGAAGCGTCGGGTCGCCTTCATCGCAGACGTCTGAAAAACGCGACGGCGACGGGGGCGAGCTCCTCGTCTGTATGCGCGATCACATGCGCTACGGCGAGCGTTCCGCCTGCCTTCATCGGGTCTTCGTCATCGGCCTTTAAGTGTAAGAACTGAAGGCCTGTCCTGCATATGATGTTGCTTGTTATACATAAACCATGCACAATATCACCGCTTTTGTAAACAAATCACAATAAGAAGACGTGATTTGAGCCGAGTTCTTCTTCTGCATTCTTTTCCTGCGCATATTTTCAAGTTTAAATGCTAAATGTAGCTAAATGTAGCATCTGCATTTGGGGCCTTTTCCTGCTTTAGTTCAAGCTTTAGTTTGTTGAGCGACGTGGATGAAAACCCTCTAAAACAGGGGTGGGCAAACTACGGCCCGGGGGCCACATCCGGCCCGCCAAGTGTTTGAATACGGCCCGCCCAATCTTTCCAAAGTATTTCATTTAAACTCAACATACAACCTGGCATCATGGCCTGAGCCAACCTTTTGATGGTTTTATCAATTTCGTTTTTTGACATGGTCTGTTGTTTACAAAGTGCTCCTGAAAAAAGGGACACAAGCACATAATAATAATAATAATAATAATAATAATAATAATAATAATAATAATAATAATAATAATAATAATAATAATTATTATTATTATTATAATAATATTATTAATATAATAATAATTATAATAATTAATAATTATTATTAATATAATAAGTATAATAATCTAATAATAATAATAATAATAATTATTATTATTATTATAATTATTATTATAATAAAATTGAATTTAATAATAAAATTATTAATATAATAATAATAATAATCTAATAATAATAATAATAATTATTATTATTATTATTATTATTATATTATATTAATATTATAATATATTATATTATATAATATATTATATATTATATTATATAATAATTATATTATAATAATAATTATATAATAATAATAATAATAATAATAATAATAATTATTATTATTATTATTATTATTATTATTATTATTAGATTATTATTATTATTAGATTATTATTATTATTAGATTATTATTAGATTAATGCTAATTGATGCTAATTATTATATTAATTATATATAATATTATTGTTATATTTGCATATTTTACATAATAATAATATAATAATTATTATTTTAATTTTATTGTAATTATTATAATATTTTATTATTTTTAAAATATTTAAATATAAATATAAAATAATAAATAATAATAGCAGATTGCATGACAATTTTACAGATACAATAATACCAGGTGGACTGTTACGTGTAAAATATATAGTCTGCCCCCGCCCCCCCCGTAAATTTTGTCATATCAATGAGTCAAAAAGTTTGCCCACCCCTGCTCTAAAACTACCACTCATGTATTTATAAGGATAATAGTACCAGTTTTTCTATCATTTGTATTCTTTCTCTCTTTAGGGCCCCGATATGGCAACGGGGAGCCCGATTCTGCCTTTGGCGGAGGGTTGAGTGACATGCGGTACCTACCCCGGCATGGGTCCATTCTTGGCCAGGTTGTACACTTGCCTCGGGTTCAGGAGATACTGGAACTTCCTGTAGATCCTGCAAAGACATTACATGACCAAATAAGGCGCACATTTCAAACACCTGTCAGTGCCGTGATTGGCCAAGGGGGGCGGGACATACGTAGCCCCTTGTGAGGAGAAGCCATTAGAAAGACTAATTCATTTGAATTCCATTTTCATTATATCAACTGGCTGAAGTCATATTTTGATCTCATAATTTAAACAAATGGGGGTCGGCGTAATAAAAGGAGGGAGTGATGATGTTTCAGTAATAACCCAATTAGCCTGCAGTTACACAGAGGGCTCGGGCGGCAAGGAAGGATTGAAGGCCGGGGGAGGTTGACAATGATTGCCGGGTGCAGGTAGACCCTCCTGACTTTAGTTAAATGTTATTCTGTTTATGGTCGTCTGAGTACGCCTGCGGTGCTCGGCCGCCAAAGGCCGCCAAAGGCCATACAGAGGTACTTGTGGTTTACAGGCAGGATTTTGGGGGTGCCTGTTGAGACTCTGTCTGTGTGTGTGTGTACTCACCTCTCTCCCTGCTTCCCGCCGCTCTTCGGATTGACAAACACCAGCAGAGGATGAGTGCCCTCCATTGTTGTGATCTGAACGGGAGATGTCAAAACAAAACGTCAGTGTTGGGAGACTGCAGGAAGCTTTGCGGGAATTCGCTTTCAAAGCGCATCCCTCAAACGTTCCAGCACGTGCACGTCGGAACAGCGGCGGCGGCGGCAAACTGTAAAATAAAAATAAAAATAAAAATGAAAATGAAAATGAAAATGAAAATGAAAATGAAAATGAAAATGAAAATGAAAATGAAAATGAAAATGAAAATGAAAATGAAAATGAAAATAAAAATAAAAATAAAAATAAAAATTAAATGTATTATTTTATTGGCCTGTGGCACTTTGTAGAAATAAAATTAAAGAAAACAAAACAGCAAAAATTGGGAACGATATGAGCAAACTGAAGAAACAAAAAGGCAAAAGGCTTGAAGGCTTTCAAGCCTAGGCTAATTAAAAATTAAAATTAAAATTAAAATTAAAATTAAAATTAAAATTAAAATTAAAATTAAAATTAAAATAATTTTAATTTTAATTTAACAGCAAAATTAAAATTAATTTAATTTTTTAATTTTAATTTAAAATTAAAATTAAAATTATTTAATTTAATTTTAAAATTATTTAATTTAATTTTAATTTTAAAATTATTTAATTTTAATTTTAATTTTAATTTTAATTTTAATTTTAATTTTAATTTTAAAAATTAAAATTAAAATTAATTTTAAATTAAAATTATTTAATTTAATTTTAATTTTAAAATTATTTAATTTTAATTTTAATTTTAATTTTAATTTTAATTTTAATTTTAATTTTAATTTTAATTTTAATTTTAATTTTAATTTTAATTTTAATTTTAATTTTAATTTGCCTAGGCTTGAAAGCCTTCAAGCCTTTTGCCTTTTGGTTTCTTCAGTTTGCTCATATCGTTCCCAATTATTGCTATTTTGTTTTCTTTAATTTTATTTCTACAAAGTGCCACAGGCCAATAAAAAAGTAGAAGAACTAGTCTGAATGCACAAGCGTGCACATGACCACAAGGTATCCTCCAATTTTTTATTATGTACCAATAATACGGTTAGCTCCACTGTCTTTTGAATGACATCTATGAGGAAAACATGTCATCAAAAACAGTGAGAAATGCTAGTAAACCAACCAAAACAAACAATGTAAATGTTGATGTTCATTTAGAAAAGTGTCATTATAAACTTGTAATTGAGCAACATTACAACAGGGAAGATCAATAGTCTCAATACTCGTTAGCGACCATTTCTTCATTGGCAGGCATTTTGTCTGCTGTGACGTCGGGGAGAACTTCACGGTGTCTCAGAGCAGCCCGAAGCTCCGCGGGCTGAGCTCGCAAAGTGCCAACCCAAACAAGCTCGAATCCGCCGGGCCCCCGTTTCAGCGGGCCTTGGCTTCTGCCGTCAAACCCCCCGCCCACGCCACCGCCCCTTGACACAGATGAAACGCTTAACTCCCCCTGTCTGCGAACCCAGCAGGCCGAGGGGGGAATTAACGAGCTCCCTGTCCAGCCCAGAGTGATCCATTACTTCCTGTAATTATAAATAATAATCTTGATTATTACGCTGGTTAGCCGGCGCGGGGCAGAGACGGATGTGCCCGGGATATGATTCATCACGCGTCTCTGCCAGACGCTGCTCGAGACGAGTCGCCGCCACAGACGGTGTAATGGCGGACAAGATATCAGAGAGGATGGAGTGGGCGGGCCGTACGGTGTGAGCCTCGGCGGGCCCCCAGGAGCCCCACAGACATGGATATCAGCATCACACGACATGCTAGCATCCACACACACACACAATTGCGTATTCTCACTGGACAATTCATCCACTCCACAATCCACTACTGGATCAGACCTGCAGGCCCTGGCCGTCCACCGTGACAGAGTTGGCTCTCTGCACCTTCCCTCGGCTTGACTGGCTGCACCTTGAGTCCTTCCTCAGCGTCGACTGTCGTTCCTGAAAATAATGACAAAAAAAAATCCATAAATTAGTCTGGGGTTTTCCGGGTAACTTGACACTGTCGGACTTGATGAATGTGGATTATACGAGGAACTGATTGAACCATTCATTCATTCATTCATTCATTCATTCATTCATTTTCTGGTCAGAACAATAAAATTGTTCACCGTATAAATTGCATTTGCAAACTCTGGTGAGTTTTCATGCAAGTTAAGGCCCTCAAAAATGCAAGGAAATGTGGGTAAAAAAAATCATAAACTTTGCAGTCATCGCTCCTCATTTGTGTGGAAGTGGTAAATTTTGGCTTCTTATTTTGTCTTTCCCCACCCTCGGCCATCTCTGTGTGGAGTTTGCATGTTCTCCCCGTGCATGCGTGGGTTTTCTCCGGGTACTCCGGTTTCCTCCCACTTTCCAAAAACATGCTAGGTTAATTGGCCACTCCAAATTGTCCATAGGTATGAATGTGAGTGTGAATGGTTGTTTGTCTACTATATGTGCCCTGTGATTGGCTGGCGACCAGTCCAGGGTGTACCCCGCCTCTCGCCCCAAGACACCTGGGATAGGCTCCAGCACCCCCATGACCCTTGTGAGGAAATGCGGTAGAAAATCAATGAATGAGTTCTCCTCCTCATTTGTGTGGAAGTGGTAAATTTTGGCTTCTTATTTTGTCTTTGGCGGCACGGCGGTCTAGTGGTTAGCGCGCAGACCTCACAGCTAGGAGACCAGGGTTCAATTCCACCCTCAGCCATCTCTGTGTGGAGTTTGCATGTTCTCCCCGTGCATGCGTGGGTTTTCTCCAGGTACTCCGGTTTCCTCCCACATTCCAAAAACATGCTAGGTTAATTAGCCACTCCAAATTGTCCATAGGTATGAATGTGAGTGTGAATGGTTGTTTGTCTATATGTGCCCTGGGATTGGCTGGCCACCAGTCCAGGGTGTACCCCGCCTCTCGCCCCAAGACACCTGGGATAGGCTCCAGCACCCCCCATGACCCTTGTGAGGAAAAGCGGTAGAAAATCAATGAATGAGTTCTCCTCCTCATTTGTGTGGAAGTGGTAAATTTTGGCTTCTTATTTTGTCTTTCCCCACCCTCGGCCATCTCTGTGTGGAGTTTGCATGTTCTCCCCGTGCATGCGTGGGTTTTCTCCGGGTACTCCGGTTTCCTCCCACATTCCAAAAACATGCTAGGTTAATTGGCGACTCCAAATTGTCCATAGGTATGAATGTGAGTGTGAATGGTTGTTTGTCTACTATATGTGCCCTGTGATTGGCTGGCGACCAGTCCAGGGTGTACCCCGCCTCTCGCCCCAAGACAGCTGGGATAGGCTCCAGCACCCCCGCGACCCTCGTGAGGAAAAAGCGTAGAAAATGAATGAATGAATGAACATTGCTGTATTTAATGATTCTACCTTTGGATGCAACAATATGTTAATAAGGTACATTTCTTCATTATCATACTGAGAGTTGTTTGTAAGATTTTTACACTAAATACGCAAATTCGTGAAGCGTTCCTCATTTTTTTTTTTTTTTACAAATTTCCCCACTGACGGACGAATAAAGGTATATCTTATCTTAATCTTAAGGTAACAAAAACATCAAAATCCATCACCAGTAGATTGAGAGTTGCACATTACATAAAGCCACAAAAGTGTGACACGGTGCAGGTGTACCTAATGAAGAGTCTGAGCCGACAAACAGACACGAGCTGGTGTCACTCACCAGCACGATGGGGCAGATGGAGTTGGGTGGCAGGATGTGATCCCTCAGAGGTCCGCAGTCACACTCGGGCTTCATGTGGGAGGCACACTTGTTATGGAGCTGCAAAAACGGTGCCACAATTAATGTTGTTGCTACTCCTTCAAAGCACAAGAAACATGTGTACGTTTTCAGCTCATTTGCATATTTTCACCAAACGCGTCGCCTTGTGCGAGTGTAAATTGGTGACGTGAGGTGTAAATAAATGACATTTCTTTAAAAAAAAAAAGTCTAAAACGAGAAGCAGCAGGACATGAACAACAACAAGGTGTCCTCACCGTGATTTGACACCACACACAGTGGAGGCCAGTCAGACCCTGGTAACACTTAATGGTTTTGTGACACTTGTCACACTTAGTGGGACAGTTCCCTTCCACCCAGAAATGGTGCATTACCTGCAGAGGGAGCAGCAAGAAAGGGGGGAGGAAGAGAGGGATCGGTTGGAAGACGTGAGAAAAGAAAAGAAAAGAAACACAGTGCAGAAAAACAACAATTAAAAGAAGTAAGAAAGAGTGACAACACTGAGCAGCGCTCGAGTGCTCCGAGCGACACCCCTCGGGGGCACTTGTCCTGAGCCGCCGTGGAAAATAAAATGCAAGCGTGCCCACAAGTGGGCCGCACTCCAATTGGACGCACCTCTGTGTTTTTCTTGGACTTGACGTAGGTTTTGATGCAGGATGGCGGCGCGCGGGCCACGCAGCGCTCGTGGACCGTGTACTTGCAGACTGGAGACGACGACACAAGGACACCAATGATGGAAAAAAAAAAAAAGCTGACTTGGTTACACTTTCAAGTGTGTGAGAGTGACGTGGTTGTGAATGCGACAAAAGAGTGCATGTGTGAAGAGTGTTAGAGGTGTTTTATTACCTAAAAATAATTACTTTTTAGCCCCATTGCAGTATTTTGCATACATACATATACAGTATAACATTTCTTAGCATTTCATTAGGCACAATACCACACCAGTTATTTGCAATAGTCTGCATTTTCAAATGCAAAATTATGACTATTTGTGAAAATTGTGCGGCGAAACATTTCAAACAAATTATTATACTATCCCCAAAATTATTTCAGAATTACTGCTAGCTCTGGCAACACACATTTTGTATTATGATAGAGAGAATGAATGAATGAATATTTACCAATTATTTGAAAAAAAATAACCCAGTATCCCAATATATATATATATATATTTTCCTTTATTTGGGCAAATATGTGAATCATTACAGTGCATTTCTTACATCAATCAAAATATATAAAAATATAATAATAAATAAAAATATATAATATATAATAATATATTTTATATATATAATATATAAAATATAACTTTCCATTATTTACATTTGTATTCAACTATCTGATCCCAAGCCCAAAAGGAGTAGGCAGAAGCAAAAGCTTATAAATGCCTACCCCTTTTTGCAGGATATAATCATGTCTTGTTTCCCCTGTTATTATTATCATTGTAATATTATTATTATTATCATTATTGTTATAATCTTTATCATTATTACCATCATTATAATCATCATTAATATTACCATTTTCATCATTATAGTTAAAAATTTTGTTATTTTTTATTTTTAATTATTTAAGTTTACAGAGTCTTTGTGTGTCAATTTATTAGCCCGCTTTTTTTATGACATTTACTTATTTTCTGGATTGCATGTGTCTAAATCTTACGCATTAAAAAACAAGAACTTGAGACTGTGTCTGTGTCTGGACAGGTGACCAACCCAAACATCGGTATCTTCTTGTTAAACCCTACCTGAGGTTTTTAGACGTGTTTATATTTAGTAATAATAATAATACCACATTGAACTTGTTGCTCCGCATTTCATTCATCATAGTGAAAATCATCTTATATCCGAAGTGTGAAAACTTAAATCCTAAACATTCGGGATGACTAAATATTACAATATTAGTGGTTTGGTTTAAAAAGGAGTTTCAGTTATTAATTATAGTGATTTATTATAATTGAATGCAATTATTTTGACATGAAAAACATTCACAGAGGCACAAAATGAGTTGTATTTCTAGTCAGTGGTGATGCTGTGATGTGATGTGTGTACAAGCTCAGGGACAGTATACGTGTGTAAATAAGGTGGCAGTGAGTAAAAAGAAATATTTACAGTACACGGTGTCAATATTGTAAAGTGGACATCATCTTATCATTCTACCATTTAAGTGGAAACCACAATGTGGCCAGTGATATGAATAGTGTGTGTGTGTGTGTGTGTGTGTGTGTGTGTGTGTGCGCGGAGACTCACAAGAGCAGCAGAGACCCTGCTTGCCGAGGCCAATGAGCATGTTGAGACAAAGGTTACAGTAGGCCGGCTTGTTGAAGTGCTTCAGCCTCCACACGTGCTGCCCGTCATCTTTCACGTTCTGCACGCAGTAAAAAAAAAAAAAAAAAAAAAAAAAGCAGAAAAACAGCGAGCCAATAATGGACCGTGCTGTGGCGTATTTGTTTAAGATGCTGCGCCTTATCAGTTTGTTTGCCGATATGCAAGCTGTCTAAATGCAATTAGGGGCACCTTTACAGAAAACTCACTGAATATTGTGAATATCGTCAATGTTTTATTACCCTGTATCCAGGAAAAAAAGAATTAAATATACATATGTAGTGAGCTACTAAACATGTTTCATTGATACTGCTGGCAAATGTGTATAAATGTGTATATTTTTTCTAATAAATACCATAAATGCTGACGTTGTAATGACTTTTCAAATCATGTTAATGCATAAGAAGTACAGTATATACCAGGGGTGGGCAAACTTTTTGATATAACAAAATTTCCGGGGGGGCAGACTATATATTTTACACGTAACAGTCCACCTGGTATTATTGTATCTGTAAAATTGTCATGCAATCTGCTATTATTATTTATTATTTTATATTTATATTTAAATATTTTAAAAATAATAAAATATTATAATAATTACAATAAAATTAAAATAATAATTATTATATTATTATTATGTAAAATATGCAAATATAACAATATTATTATATATAATTAATATAATAATTAGACTATATATTTTACACGTAACAGTCCACCTGGTATTATTGTATCTGTAAAATTGTCATGCAATCTGCTCTTATTATTTATTATTTTATATTTATATTTAAATATTTTAAAAATAATAAAATATTATAATAATTAAAATAAAATTAAAATAATAATAATTATATTATTATTATGTAAAATATGCAAATATAACAATATTATTATATATAATTAATATAATAATTAGCATTAATATAATAAATATAATCATCATAATAGTTATAATAATAATATACGAATTATTATTTTAATTTTTATTATTATTATGTGCTTGTGTCCCTTTTTTCAGGAGCACTTTGTAAACAACAGACCATGTCAAACAACGAAATTGATACAACCATCAAAAGGTTGGCTCAGGCCATGATGCCAGGTTGTATGTTGAGTTTAAATGAAATACTTTGGAAAGATTGGGCGGGCCGTATTCAAACACTTGGCGGGCCGGATGTGGCCCCCGGGCCGTAGTTTGCCCACCCCTGGTATATACGGTAAGCTGCTCACAAATAAACAACTACATGCAGACTCATGAACAAAAACAAAAAGTGGTAGATTGCCACTGAAGTTGGTTAAATGCTTCCACCTAGTGGACACAGTATGAACTACACATAGCAGCTCCACTCCAAGAGCATACACTGGACTAAAAAAAAAAAAAAAAAAAAAAAAGCTACCTGTCCACAAATTGAGAAGGAAAGTAGAGCGATGAATCGGTACAAGCCTTTGTGCACTCACCGTCTCCAGACCCAACAGAACCAGTAGTGGGATGGTGGTCATGCCGCCTTGGATCCACTCCTCCAGGGAGACCGTGCCATCGTGGTCGTAGTCGATTTCCTGCATCATTTCCTGCAGGATCTAGCAAGACAAAGAAGAAGGTATGAGAAACATGCACCTGGTCATCTGAACTTTTGATGTCCCCTGGCTCAAATCAGAATCAGAATCAGAATCAGAAAAGGTTTATTGCCATGTATGATCAAACACATACTAGGAATTTGTTTTGGTATAGTAGGTGTAGACACATCTATTAAAAAAGAATGAAAAATACAAAATATGATAAATACAAAATATACAGAATAACAGTATAAATATATGTACACAGTCTGTTCATTTGGAAAAATTAAACGGCATTTTAACATTTTTGAAAATGTGTGTAATAATTTTTTTTTTAATTAATAACAACTAAACAGCTTGAGCATGTCAATAAAATAAAATAAAATAAAATAAAATAAAATAAAATAAAATAAAATAAAATAAAATAAAATAAAATAAAATAAAATAAAATAAAATAAAATAAATTAAAATAAAATAAAATAAAATAAAATAAAATTAAATTAAACATTTTAATTTAAAAAGCTGCAAGTTTGTATAGGACATGTATTATTGGTCACTGTATGAAAATTTCTATTTAGTTTTACTAAATATAAGTGAATTGTTTTATTTAAAAAAAGAATAGTTTTGCATAATTTTGCACAATTCAAATAAAACAGGGACCAAATGTCCTTGTTTTATTTTGATTTTAATTAAATGCAATGAAATGCATATATCCTTTCAAAATTAAAACCATTTGAATAACAGGTGAGTTGGTATAGTGAGGCCTTTGGTCCCTGTTTTTTTTTTTTTTATCAAAAATAATACACATGCACATTTAAAAAAAAAAATCAAATAATAGTTGTGTGTTTGTATAGAAAGGAATTCGTTTTATGATCATTTTAGCTAAATTAAACCAAAAAATATATGTAATTATTACAAATCTTATATTAGTTGAGGTATTGTATAGACACAAAGGAGTTTGTGTCGTGTTTTATTGTAATTTAAATAAAATTCCACTAAATACACTTTTTAAAAAAAAAAGAAATAACATTGTATTATTATTTACACCAGTAAACTAGGGTGTGAGGTTTGGGTTCTTACGGGTTTGAGCTCGGTCACGTCCCATTCCAGGTACTCGGCCACGTGCATCATTTGGGAGATGATGTGCTCCAGCTCCTGCAGTCATCACAAAAAGGTTTTACATTCAGAATGCATTTATAAAAGCTGTTTAAGCTGTTTTAAAAAGCTTTTACATGTCAGGTCAGTTTCATTTGACCTTGTGTTTGACCTAGTGTAGAATAGACATGTTCGGTGTTTCAGTATTTTTTCAACTTCCTGTTCTGCTGTGTCAATGTTTTCTAGCTTCATCCTAAAATGTCACCCCAAAGCGATAAATAACCGTGTGAGTAGTGTATATAACAGGGGTGGGCAAACTTTTGGACTCGTGGGCCGCATTGAGTTAACAAAACTGTGCGGGGGGGCCAGAATATATTTTTTATAACACACACACTATTTTACGCTTATAATTATAACAGTCCACCTTTAATTATTTGTCTAATTTTATTTATTTATTATGTATTATAATGATTAATTATATTATATATATTAATTGTATTATTATATATATTATATTTAATATATTATATTATATTTTATATATTTATTATTAATTTATTTAATTTATTTATTTGTATATATGTATATTTGTATATATATTTGTATTTGCTTATAATTCTAACAGTCCACCTTGAATTATTTGTCTAATTTTATTTATTATATTATATATTATATTTAATCTACATATTATATATATAATTTATTATATATATATATTATAATTATATTATTAATTGCATTATATATCAATTATATTATATTTTTATATATTTATTATTTATTTTATTTATTTACTTATTTGTATAATTTTATCTGTAAACGTGTCAGATTATTAGCTATACGTTTTAAATATGTTCCATATATCCCTTTTTTTCCAGAGCATTTTAAACATCAGACCACATCAAACTACAAACTTTAATTTTACATTTTTATTATTATTTTTTGTATTTTATTTTTATTATTATTATTTTTTTACTGAATAAGACATCCGACATGCAAGTCATGTTGCCAGCATGTACGTATGTTAAAAGTTAGAAAGCAACTGGCGGGGGCGGATTCAAACGCTTTAAACACCAGACCACATCAAACAACAAACTTGAATTTTACATTTAAAAAAAATATTAATTAATTATTTTTATTATTATTTCTTTTTTTGACTGAATAAGACATCCAACTTGCAAGTCATGTATGTTAAAAGTTAGAAAGCAACTGGCGGGCCGGATGCAAACGCTTAGCGGGCCGCATGTGGCCCCCGGGCCGTAGTTTGCCCACCCCTGGTATATAAAGACACATTTATTATTTTTTTTTTTTACTGAATAAGACATCCGACATGCAAGTCATGTTGCCAGCATGTACGTATGTTAAAAGTTAGAAAGCAACTGGCGGGCCGGATGCAAACGCTTAGCGGGCCGCATGTGGCCCCCGGGCCGTAGTTTGCCCACCCCTGGTATATAAAGACACACACATACGCTCTAATAATACATATAAAGACAGTACTTATCTTGCAGTGCACTGCGGCCTTACAAGCTGATGTCGCTAAATGTGAGGGGACGATAATAACAGGCTGGGAACCTCACAGGAGGAGGAGTGGGAGGAGCTAAGACGCTGATTTATGTAGGCTTTAATGACAGTGGTTGCCTTTCCATTCTTCCGTGACTACGAAGACGTGACGGCGAGATTCGTAATCACGTTGAAGATTCCTCACACGTTGGAAAAGTACAGTACTATATGCGTACATTTCAACTTCTCCCCCACTCTGATGAGTCTCCCCGCTCCGTGACGTGGGCTAATAATGGGATGCATGCGCCCACCGCGTTTCTTCTGCAAGCGTTCCATTTATCCGCTTCACGAGAGCGCATGTTTGTTCTGTTTCGTAGCGAGCGGCGTCACACATTTGAACCGAGCTGTCTTTCAAAGCATCCGTTTTTAACGATGGAAGGCTATGAAAGTGTGTTGACTAAACGCTAATTTTGCATCATTATTCATGACAGATGAGCAAAAAAAAAAAGATGAAGAAACATGAGACAAATACGTTTAGAAGTAGAAATAAACTTCCTTTGGTGGTTGTTTCGATGTCGCAAACAAGGCGGATCCGTTTGTGAGCGCTTTTAGTCGATACGCACTTTCATGTCAGAGTCACCCAACGTCTCTCCAATAGATTTGACACTTTTTTAAGGGGAACTGCACATACAGTAAACCTTCCTTCTTAGATAATCTTTGTAAATTGTATCTTTGTCATATCCATCCGTCCATCCACGACTTTATTCCCACAATAATAATAATAATAATTCCCAATCCTTATGTGAAACACTGTGTTCGTGTTTCACATAAGGATTGGGAATGAAAATTCCAAAAATGTTACGAACACACGAACACAGTGTTTCACATAAGGATTGGGAATGAAAATTCCAAAAATGTTACGAGAAACAAACAAGTTGTCATTTTTTGAAAATTAGATTGGGGAAAGGGATTATTATTATTTCTTTCCTTTTTCTGTGCATTATAACACAAGAAAAATTGTTAATATGAGCAAGCTAACAATGCACATCTTTGGGGCACACTTATTTCGACGATGAAGCTATGAACTATGAACTCTAACAACGTTGCATGGTTTGATATCCATGCTGTGATCATGCATTAACACGTACACCGATGATAACATGTAATAGTTGCAATATCTTGCCATATTTTCATGATTTAAAAACATGACTGAAAATTCTTTCCTCGTGCATCACAATGCGCATGAAGCTTATTCAAGTTCCGTCAACAACAGCAGCATAGACACAACAACGACACTTACGATGTCCGCTCATTGGGATGGCCGTGTCTTCCAGCACAGGACGTGTGTTCCAGTGCTCAGGTAAAAAAAATGCCGATGGCAAACTAGCATCTTGTTGAGTCCGAGTAGCGATATTGAAAGCTGTGAATGACGCTGACATGAACAGCTAGCAAGTTTTTCATGTTAGCTACTACAGTAAACCTCGGATATATCGGACTCGGATATATCGGAAATTCGCTCACAACGGACAGATAAAAAAGAAGCGATTTTTCTGTAATGCATTTCCAATAAAATTCATTGCATATATCGGATTGATGGCCAGCCAATCCCAGGGCACATATCGACAAACAACCATTCACACTCACATTTTTAAGGATTTTAAGAATTATTTCACATTTTCATTCATTCATTTTCTACCGCTTTTTCCTCACGAGGGTCGCGGGGGGTGCTGGAGCCTATCCCAGCTGTCTTCAGGCGTGAGGCGGGGTACACTCTGGACTGGTCGCCAGCCAATCACAGGGCACATATAGACAAACAACCATTCACACTCACATTTTTAAGGAGTTTAAGAATTATTTCACATTTTAATTCATTTATTTAATTGTAATAATTATTTTAATAATATTTGAGTGATATTACAGTAAACCTCGGATATATCGGACTCGGATATATCGGAAATTCGCTCACAACGGACAGATAAAAAAAGAAGCGATTTTTCTGTAATGCATTTCCAATAAAAATTCATTGCATATATCAGATTTTTTATAACGGATTTCGCCTATTTCGGACAAAATCTCCAGTCCCGTTCCAATGCATTTCCATGAAATTTCCCTGGCATACGTATATCGGATGGCCGCATCGTTATGCTAATCTTGTTGATGTCACTGGCTATTGTCTTTCTCCTGGCTCCAGATTTAGGACAAATATAAAAGTGAGTGACGTCAATAATACTAGCACAGCAGTGAATGAGATCTTAACGTCACTATTGGAAATAACGTAGGCCTGACGGGCGTAACAGGGCCTAGCTTAATTAACAATTTGTTATGCTCAGAGTCCAATAAAGTTCAATTCTCATTACCTTACGTCTCTTTTCATTGCCCAGTCCAGGTACATTGGAAACATAGTCAAGGAAGTGCCTTTTTATAACGGATAAAATCCCATTTACGCATATACCGGATATAAATCCCATATATGCGTAAAACGGACATTTTCCGGTATACGCATATAACGGATTTCGCTTATATCAGACAAAACCAGTGGGAACAATTGAATCCGATATATCCGAGGTTTACTGTATTTTTAAATTTTGTCCATCATTTACAATCCTTATATGAAACATGAACACATTTTTCTTCCCTTTTCTGCGCATTGCAACACAAGAACACAAGTTAATGTGAGCCGACTAACAATGGACGTCATGGGAAATACCTATTTTGACGCTAAAGCCCTCCCAAAATAATCCTCGATGTCCATTTACATAACAGACTTCTAGATTAACCAAGATGCATATATAGATATTATTATTGTACAGTAAACCTCGGATATATCGGATTCAATTGTTCCCACTGGTTTTGTCCGATATAAGCGAAATCCGTTATATGCGTATACCGGAAAATGTCCGTTTTACGCATATATGGGATTTATATCCGGTATATGCGTAAATGGGATTTTATCCGTTATAAAAAGGCACTTCCTTGACTATGTTTCCAATGTACCTGGACGCGCAGGCAACGCTGCAAACGCTGCAAATGACGTCGTATAGCGGCCTGTCACGATTCGGCGAATCGGAGCGCCACGATGCGGCCATCCGATATATGCCAGGGAAATTTCATGGAAATGCATTGGAACGGGACTGGAGATTTTGTCCGAAATAGGCGAAATCCGTTATAAAAAATCCGATATATGCAATGAATTTTTATTGGAAATGTATTACAGAATGGGCGGCACGGTGGTCTAGTGGTTAGCGCACAGACCTCACAGCTAGGAGACCGGGGTTCAATTCCACCCTCGGGCATCTCTGTGTGGAGTTTGCATGTTCTCCCCGTGCATGTGTGGGTTTTCTCCGGGTACTCCGGTTTCCTCCCACATTCCAAAAACATGCTAGGTTAATTAGCCACTCCAAATTGTCCATAGGTATGAATGTGAGTGTGAATGGTTGTTTGTCTATATGTGCCCTGTGATTGGCTGGCCACCAGTCCAGGGTGTACCCCGCCTCTCGCCCCAAGACAGCTGGGATAGGCTC
>NC_080482.1:15710000-15802500 GCF_030265055.1 Doryrhamphus excisus | reverse complement strand
GACGATTAGTCTTGTCAATGTCCTCGGGGGGCGCCATATGAAGCCATGTTTGCGGCTAAGCATCGTTTTAATCGCTGTATCTTAGACCCAGCTCAACATAAAACTAAATAAACTTCTCCCACCCGATTGTCGTGTCTGCTTTGTTTCCACTCTGAACATGGAAGTATACCGGAATGCTATTGCTATTAATGCTATTAATGCTATTAATGCTATTAATGCTATTAATGCTATTAATGCTATTAATGTTTTGCGAACTCTTTGCAAAAGTATTGCGTTATCTCTTATTGCAACCAGAAACCAATTCAAGGCTAACTGGTTAAATCGCTAGCTTCCTAGCTTGCATAAGAGTTGCAATGTGAGTGTCAACAAAGAATAATAAGGGGACTATTGACGTGTTATTTCGTATCTAAAGGGCTCTAATAATGTTAAAACCATATTTAGAAAGTAATAAACATGTTTTCTATGCTCATTATGAACATTTAATCATATATCGTGGTCGGATTGTCTTGTGTTGTACAATGTGTACAAGTAAGAGCAGGACGACGGCGAGTGTTTGTAGATGCTTAAGTTATTTATGTCAGGCTGCGGCTCACGTGCTAACAGGAAGGCGAACATTTCTCAACTTAACTTTTAACGGAAGACCCGCCCCGTAGTCCGTTGTATCTGCCAATCACAAGTACTAATACAGGACGGATACTAGGTGGCATCATGAGACATTGAATGTGTATGTTTCAAGATATTCTGTAAGAATAGTACAGGGTCTTAAACCAATGAACAACAAAAAAATAGAGGGACGACTTAATTACAATTAATACATTTTTTTTTACATTTGGTTTTGGGTGTTGTTGTTCCCATGGTGGCCAGGCGGGGGCAGCAACCTCTTTGTCGCCGTTGGGTTCTTCTTCGGTCGTGTAAGCCTTCCTGCATGAACATGCTTTGAGCGAAGTTAGCAAATGATAAAGTGTTTTTTTAATAAGGGATTTTGGCTGGTCAGAGCGTAAGCATGTGTTTGTTTACTTAGAAAATCGTTTAAGCAGAAATGTGAGCCAACGTCTTACTTATTCAGTCGTAGTTAGCAGCAGCCCATGGAATTACTTAGCTAGCATCTAACAGTGTTTGTTAGCTCTTTGCCTCCGATTGGTGGAGTGAAAGCAGGGTCGTTTCTGGACCCCCAAGAGCGGTAAGTAGGCTTTTTTGGCGCGTTGTTGTGGCTTTAATATAATGTAGGTTGTTTATTATCTAGCAAAGAGTCGCAGAATGAAAATGAATGCCCAACAAAGCAAAATTGTTATGACTCGATAGGCGGCTGTCAGACGTAAACAGGCGGCTTGTGCTTCTCTCCCGATCCCTTATATTAGCTGAGCATTCTTGCCCAGTCGATGATAGTTGGAGTTCCACAATGAATGAATGAATGATTTATTAACTTTGCAGCTCATATATAGTCTAGGTCAGGGGTGGGCAAACTTTTGGACTCGTGGGCCGCATTGAGTTAACAAAACTGTCTGGGGGGCCAGAATATATATATTTTTAAAACACACACGATTTTACACTTATAATTCTAACAGTACACCTTGAATTATTTGTCTAATTTTATTTATTTATTATATATTATAACGATTAATTATATTATATATATTAATTTTATTATTATATATTATATTTAATATATTATATTATATATTTCATATATTTATTATTTATTAATTTAATTTATTTATTTGTATATATGTATATTTGTATATATATTTGTATATATTTGTATTTGCTTATAATTAAAATATAAAATAAAATAAATATATAATAAATAAATAATAATAATAAATAAAATAATAAATAATAAATAAAATAATATAAAACAGTCCACCTTGAATTATTTGTCTAATTTTATTTATATTATATATTATATTTAATCTACATATTATATATATATAATTCATTATATATATTATAATTATATTATTAATTACATTATATATCAATTATATTATATTTTTATATATTTATTATTTATTTACTTTGTATAATTTTATCTGTAAACGTGTCAGATTATTAGCTATATGTTTTAAATATGTTTCATATATCCCTTTTTTCCAGAGCACTTTAAACATCAAACCACATCAAACTACAAACTTGAATTTTACATTTTAATTTTTTTTAAATTATTTTTATTGTTTTTTTTTTTTTTTTTTTTACTGAATAAGACATCCGACTTGCAAGTCATGTTGCCAGCATGTATGTTAAAAGTTAGAAAGCAACTGGCGGGCCGGATTCAAACGCTTAGTGGGCCGCATGTGGCCCCCGGGCCGTAGTTTGCCCACCCCTGGTCTAGGTAATCCAGAGATGATGTAAAAGAACATTCATAAATGAGAATATGAAATTTCTTTTGACCTAGAAGAGACCATGGCCAACCTGGAGCAGTGGGTCAACGACCGCCTCCACGACATCCTGGGCCTGAGTGACCGCTATGTGGCGCAGTTCATGATAGGCACGGCCCGCAAGGCATCCAGCTCTCAGGACTTTGTGGCCCGACTCCAGCAGACTGGTACCATTGACATTGACCAGACTGTGGCCACCTTTGCACAGGAGCTGTTTGAGAAGGTGTGGACGTATTGAAAATTCCCAGCTTGGACGTAACCGTTGCTTCACCTTTTGCCTCTTGGCTGTTGTAGATTCCTCGCCAGCAGGTTGTGGAGAAGGCCTCCCGGGTGTTGGAGCGTCAGGCCATCGAAATGGAGAGGAAGAACCGCACGTACACCTTGCTGGAGGACAGTGATGAAGATGCCGGCGGCAGTGAGAAGCAGCCGGGGAAGAAGAAAAACAAAGCCAAAGACAGGGCGAGCAAGAGGAAGCACATCAGACAGAAGAAGGAGAGCGAGTCGTCGAGTGAGGAAGAAGTGCCTATTAGGTAAAATGTGTTTGTGTGTAGGATTATGCTCAAGCAACTTGTATATATTTTTTTTGCCAAGTCTATTTTGCATGCAAACTAATTTTTCTCGCATTTTGTTGCTCAACAATTGCATTTGTTTATATATCAGGGGTACATTGAGCCAGGGGAACGATGCAGCAATCAAAAAAGAGGAGGAGGAAGAAGAGTGGGAGAAGGAAGAGCGGGAGCGACTGCACGACATCGAGGAAAGAGACGCCTTCGCCGAGCGGGTGAAGCTGAGAGACAAAGACAAGACACGCAACATAGCAGAGAGGACTGACAAAAAGGTAAGGACGGGAACTTGTTGCTACACACGGCTCCCTCCAAACCCTCCTGCTTGCTTGACTTTGATGTTGTCCTCTGATTGTGGATCAACATTTGCCATAAAAGTTACTGTTGTAATTATTCAATTAGATTCTGCTCCGGGACCTTGCCTCTTCTCTCTGCAATTGCCGTTGTTCACTAGCAATGGACGCTCATGAGCTAAATGCACAATTACGGTTTAAGCCTTTTATGAAATTCATTCATTCATTTTCTACCGCTTTTCCTCACGAGGGTCGCGGGGGATGCTGGAGTTTATCCCAGCTCTCTTCGGGCGAGAGGCGGGGTACACCCTGGACTGGTCGCCGGCCAATCACAGGGCACATATAGACAAACAACCATTCACACTCACATTCATACCTATGGACAATTTGGAGTGGCTAATTAACCTAGCATGTTTTTTGGAATGTGGGAGGAAACCGGAGTACCCGGAGAAAACCCACGCATGCACGGGGAGAACATGCAAACTCCACACAGAGATGGCCGAGGGTGGGGAAAGACAAAATAAGAAGCCAAAAAGTTACCACTTCCACACAAACTAGGAGGAGAACTCATTCATTGATTTTCTACCGCTTTTCCTCACAAGGGTCACAGGGGTGCTGGAGCCTATCCCAGCTGAGTCGCCAATTAACCTAGCATGTTTTTGGAATGTGGGAGGAAACCGGAGTACCCGGAGAAAACCCACGCATGCACGGGGCGAACATGCAAATTCCACACAGAGATGGCCGAGGGTGGAATTGAACCCTGGTCTCCTGGCTGTGAGGTCTGCGCGCTCCTTTTATGAAATTAAATGATAAAATGTGTAAGTTGTCATCACTATTGAACTTACAAACCACAAATGTTATGATAATACTGTACAGTATATAATAATAATAATAATAATAATTAATAATAATCATGAAATATTTCCTTTTAATATGTTATCTTTCACTCTATAAAGTTGCGGAATTGCTGTTTGCGGCATGTCATTTTCTCTCAGGCAATGCATACTGTCTATCAAACGTTTGCAGCATTTCTTGAAATGCTGACTTTTCAATTGTGTTAAAGAGCAGCATTTCTTTTGCGATGGAGCAAATGAATCTTTCTGTGACCCCCCACCACATTTTGCACTGCCCGTTCGTGCCCGTTTAATTTGTCTCAATGCATTGTACTGCATTATTATGAATTTGATTTTTTTCACCAGGCTTATGAGGAGGCTCAGAAGCGACTAAAACTAGCTGAAGATGATCAGAGGAATATGGTAAGCGGAAGACGTATTTTATGAACGCAATTCATTTCACAGTTTTCATAGCCTCCCTTGTTTGCCTCACCAGTTGCCCGAGCTGAGGAAGCAGTCTCGCTGGGAGTATCTGAAGAAGCGAGAGGAGGAGAAACTGGAGGACCTGGAGGCCGAGATCATCGACGAGGAGTACCTTTTTACCACAGACGACATGACGGAGAGGGAGAGGAAAGAGCTGGACTACAAACGTACGTTGCGTGACCTGGCCAAAGATTACAAAAAGGCCGGCGCCAAGGAGCTGGAGGAGAGGAAGAACCGGTACTACATGCCGGAGGAGAACAGAAGAAAGGTAGGTGATCTGTGAAACATCAGGTGTGGGCAGCGGGGCAGAGGAGATACTTCTTGCTAATACAATAACCAACACGTGTCTTTTCATCCTTTCACCACATGTTTCTGTTCTTCTTTCAGGAGGTTCCCCAGAAGGAGGAGCTGGAGCTGGAGGAAGTGCCCATGGAGCTGGGAGGAGAGCAGGGTCGCTGGGAGGAGGAGAGGCTGAAGACAGCCTCGCTCAGCTTTGGGGCCAAGAAGGAGCGAGAGCAAGGCATGAGGCGGCAGCAGGAGAAGTACCAGCTGATCCTGGAGGAGGCAGAGATGATTGACTTTGTCAGTACCGCCATCACCATGAAGGGGACGCTGACGGAGAAGGTGGGGCCGCTTTGGTTGATCTGCCGTGCCATTTATTTTTAGAATCTGCATCCAGCGCCGTCAGTTGCCCCTCTTGTCTCGCTTGTGTTCAGGAAGGCGAGACCCCTGCGCTGTCCCAGGCTGAGCTGAAGAAGCAATCCATGCAGGAGGTCCGCCGCAGCCTCCCTATCTTCCCCTACAGAGAGGACCTTCTCGCCGCCATCCACGAGCACCAGATCATGGTCATCGAGGGGGAGACGGGCTCCGGGAAGACCACCCAGATACCGCAGTACCTCCTGGAGGACGTGAGCGTCACCCTCGTTTTCTTGTATTGAGATGTGAAGCCAGCTGGGAGACCCCAGTTCAATCCCACCCTCGGCCATGTCTGTGTGGAGTTTGCATGTTCTCCCCGTGCATGCGTGGGTTTTCTCCGGGTACTCCGGTTTCCTCCCACATTCCAAAAACATGCTAGGTTAATTAGCCACTCCAAATTGTCCATAGGTATGAATGTGAGTGTGAATGGTTGTTTGTCTATATGTGCCCTGTGATTGGCTGGCCACCAGTCCAGGGTGGACCCCGCTTCTTGCCCCAAGACAGCTGGGATAGGCTCCAGCGCCCCCCATGACCCTTGTGAGGAAAAGCGGTAGAAAATAAATGAATGAGTTCTCCTCCTCGCTTGTGTGGAAGTGGTAATTTTTAGCTTCTTATTTTGTCTTTCCCTACCCTCGGCCATCTCTGTGTGGAGTTTGCATGTTCTCCCCGTGCATGCGTGGGTTTTCTCCGGGTACTCCGGTTTCCTCCCACATTCCAAAAACATGCTAGGTTAATTAGCCACTCCAAATTGTCCATAGGTATGAATGTGAGTGTGAATGGTTGTTTGTCTATATGTGTCCTGTGATTGGCTGGCCACCAGTCCAGTGTGTACCCCGCCTCTCGCATGAAGACCGCTGGGATAGGCTCCAGCACCCCCATGACCCTTGTGAGGAAAAGCGGTAGAAAATAAATGAATGAGTTCTCCTCCTCGCTTGTGTGGAAGTGGTAATTTTTAGCTTCTTATTTTGTCTTTCCCCACCCTCGGCCATCTCTGTGTGGAGTTTGCATGTTCTCCCCGTGCATGCGTGGGTTTTCTCCGGGTACTCCGGTTTCCTCCCACATTCCAAAAACATGCTAGGTTAATTAGCCACTCCAAATTGTCCATAGGTATGAATGTGAGTGTGAATGGTTGTTTGTCTATATGTGCCCTGTGATTGGCTGGCCACCAGTCCAGGGTGGACCCCGCTTCTCGCCCCAAGACAGCTGGGATAGGCTCCAGCGCCCCCCATGACCCTTGTGAGGAAAAGCGGTAGAAAATAAATGAATGAGTTCTCCTCCTCGCTTGTGTGGAAGTGGTAATTTTTAGCTTCTTATTTTGTCTTTCCCCACCCTCGGCCATCTCTGTGTGGAGTTTGCATGTTCTCCCCGTGCATGCGTGGCTTTTCTCCGGGTACTCCGGTTTCCTCCCACATTCCAAAAACATGCTAGGTTAATTAGCCACTCCAAATTGTCCATAGGTATGAATGTGAGTGTGAATGCTTGTTTGTCTATATGTGCCCTGTGATTGGCTGGCCACCAGTCCAGTGTGTACCCCGCCTCTCGCATGAAGACCGCTGGGATAGGCTCCAGCATGCCCGCGCCCCTCGTGAGGATAAGCGGTAGAAAATGAATGAATAAGATGTGACGCACATTGTGACCCCATATATCCTCTTTTAGGGTTACACAAAAGGTGGCATGAAGATCGGATGCACGCAGCCTCGGAGAGTAGCTGCAATGTCAGTGGCGGCCCGAGTAGCGCAGGAAATGAGCGTCAAGCTCGGCAACGAGGTGAGCCACCTCTCCCGACCTCTGTTGTGGTTGGAATCATTGACGACCAGTCAGCCGAGATTAGTCAGTGTTCTCTTTGTCCCTCCTCACACAAGGTGGGCTACAGTATTCGCTTTGAGGACTGCACCTCTGAGAGGACCGTGATCAAGTACATGACAGACGGCATGCTGCTGCGAGAGTTTCTCACCGAACCCGATCTTGCTAGCTATAGGTAATGAAGTTGCCCACATGTACGCATCTTTTGTGCACTCGCCACCTTTCGACCCTTAAATACGCTTCTATGCAAGCCAGGCTGATGTCCACACAAACATGTATATTCATGTGTATCCATCCACACGAGTGTAGAATAAAAACGGCAGTCTACACCAGGGGTGGGCAAACTTTTTGACTCGCGGGCCGCATTGATATAACAAAATTTCCGGGGGGGGGGCAGACTATATATTTTACACGTAACAGTCCACCTGGTATTATTGTATCTGTAAAATTGTCATGCAATCTGCTATTATTATTTATTATTTTATATTTATATTTAAATATTTTAAAAATAATAAAATATTATAATAATTAAAATAAAATTTAAATAATAATTATTATATTATTATTATGTAAAATTTGCAAATATAACAATATTATTATATATAATTAATATAATAATTAGCATTAATATAATAAATATAATAATAATAGTTATAATAATAATATAATAATTGTTATTTTAATTTTTATTATTATTATGTGCTTGTGTCTCTTTTTTCAGGAGCACTTTGTAAACAACAGACCATGTCAAACAACGAAATTGATACAACCATCAAAATTGTTGGCTCAGGCCATGATGCCAGGTTGTATGTTGAGTTTAAATGAAATACTTTGGAAAGATTGGGCGGGCCGTATTCAAACACTTGGCGGGCCGGATGTGGCCCCCGGGCCGTAGTTTGCCCACCCCTGGTCTACACAAAAACACATTCACCACCTGTCATGTTTTCACCAATATGAAGCCTAAAAAACAACCACAGTTGACTTGGTCTTGCATTATAACACCTCTGTTTTTCAATATACTGAGATATTAGATGTACATTGTATTTAAAATCAGCGCACATCTACACGGAGCCTGGGAACCATTTTCAATTTTTTTTTTTAAATCATGTCTGCCGCTGAGCAAAATGACACCAACACCCTTTAAATCAGGGGTGCTCACACTTTGTCAGCATGCGAGCTACTTTTAAAATGACCGAGTCAAAATGATCTACCCACTACAAAAATGCAAAACATCTATTTATTTTCAAATGTATTGAGGATTATTTGTACGTACAATGTATGTTGATGTACCTTACATAACCAAATGAGCCAATATTGCAAAACACACATAATTAACTAACATTTTTTGTAATTACCTGAGTTTACTTTGATGACTTGCACTGAATTGAACCAGCCAGGGATGCATAGTCCGGACAGTAGCTGCTGATGGCCAGCCTCAAGCACACTTCCAGTCATGGATAATATCCGTATCACAATATCCGTATAATATTCCATATCCGTATGGAAGTGATATGTTTTTTGCCTTTTTACTTGGTCCAGTTTTTGCCTTTTTACTTGGTCCAGCTCCTTCACTCATTTTAGTGACCATAAACTTTAGCGAGGGCTTAAAATCTTGCAATTCGCCGACTAGCTTAGCACTTTGCATCGTTGTTTACGCATGAGCGGTGACCTAAAGGTCAAAATTCAGTTGTCATCTGATTGGTTGTCCTGTATGTCAATCAAGTAACGGGGATGGATGATAGGCTGACATCGTAAGTTCTGCTGCACTTAGAGACGTTGTTTGATTTGATTGGTCGCCCGAAGGGCAACATTCAGTTGTCATCTGAATGGCTGCCCTGTATATCAATCAAGTGACGGCATTGACGCTGGGATGATATTTTTTTAATGTCACGCCGCGATCGACCAGCGATCGACCAGTACCACCTCCGCGATCGACCGGTAGCTCGCGATCGACTTAATGAGCACCCCTGATTTAAATCAATAACTTCATTCTATGTTTTCAATAACATCATGTTCTGTTCTTAAAGCCGACCTTTTATGGTCATTTTTCAACCTTTTGTATTGCGCGGTGGACTCTTATAGAGCAGCTACACACAATAACCAGCACAGAAAACTTTAGATCTTCCGGAATCAGCACCTTTTCTAATTATTCCTTGGAATAATCTGCTTCCCAACTACGAACCCCACTTTCTAATTTAGTGGGTATAGGAGTTGATGATAAACGAATATGTTCTTTAGAGAGCTAAAATTGAAAATTGTCTAGGAGCTACTGGCAGCTCATGATCAACTGACTGGAGACCCCTGACCTACCATGTATTTGGGTTGGGCGATATGGACCTTATGTTTGTTTATATTTCCACAAAACAATTTGGTCCGATGCATTTTTTGCAAGTTATGGAAATAGAACGCTCACAATTGTAAAACCTTCACATATACATGAACATTTCGCTTTCGCCCTTTAGCGTCATCATCATCGACGAGGCCCACGAGAGGACCCTCCACACGGACATCCTCTTTGGTTTGATCAAAGACATTGCCAGATTCAGACCCGACCTGAAGGTTCTGGTGGCCAGCGCCACGCTGGACACCGAGCGCTTCTCTACTTTCTTTGACGACGCCCCTGTCTTCAGGATCCCTGGCAGGAGGTTCCCCGTAGACATCTTCTACACTAAAGTAAGCGCGTATTGAAGATTAGAAGAAGAAGGCCACATGTGATTGATGTGATGTTATTTTCTGTCAAGGCTCCAGAGGCGGACTACATGGAGGCATGCGTCGTGTCCGTGCTGCAGATCCACGTCACACAACCCCCTGGAGACATTCTGGTCTTCCTCACGGGACAGGTGAAGTAGTTTTTCCCATGTTTCATCTGGCCGTGCAGATTCATGTTCTCCTTCTTTCTACACGGTGTCTCCTTGTGCCTCTGCAGGAGGATATTGAGACGTGCTGCGAGCACCTGCAGGATAGATGTCGGCGGCTGGGTTCGAAGATCGCAGAGCTGCTGGTCCTGCCCATTTACGCCAACCTGCCCTCAGACATGCAGGCCAAGATCTTCAGCCCGACTCCGCCTGGCGCCCGTAAGGTAGGACAATGTAGCGTTTTTGTCATGAGGCTTAATGAGATGAGATGGAACTTTGGTGATCCTTTGGGCGTGTGCTATCAGGTTCTAATAACTGCAACACAGGCAGAGAGTTGGTTTGTAGGCATCTTTCTGTCTCCGCAGACAATGGTAGTGTTGTAATCCACGTCAACCATGTTGGAATCTCACACGGTTGTTTGACCCCCCATGAAATGTCCCAAATGTTCCCCAATATGGTAATCAAAACAAAAGAAAATAACACATTTGACAGAAATGAGACATATAGACTCACAAGTTGTAATGTAACATTACTGACCCCTAGTGACCATAGTAGAATACTACATATAATTACATCTTTGAATATAGAAGTACAGTAAACCTCGGATATATCGGATTCAATTGTTCCCACTGGTTTTGTCCGATATAAGCGAAATCCGTTATATGCGTATACCGGAAAATGTCCGTTTTACGCATATATGGGATTTATATCCGGTATATGCGTAAATGGGATTTTATCCGTTATAAAAAGGCACTTCCTTGACTATGTTTCCAATGTACCTGGACTGGGCAATGAAAAGAGACGTAAGGTAATGAGAATTGAACTTTATTGGACTCTGAGCATAACAAATTGTTAATTAAGCTAGGCCCTGTTACGCCTACGTTATTTCCAATAGTGAGGTTAAGATCTCATTCACTGCTGTGCTAGTATTATTGACGTCACTCACTTTTATATTTGTCCTAAATCTGGAGCCAGGAGAAAGACAATAGCCAGTGACATCAAACGAGATTAGCATAACGATGCGGCCATCCGATATATGTGAGGGAAATTTAATGGAAATGCATTGGAACTGGACTGGAGAATTTGTCCGAAATAGGCGAAATCCGTTATAAAAAATCCGATATATGCAATGAATTTTTATTGGAAATGCATTACAGAAAAATCGCTTCTTTTTTATCTGTCCGTTGTGAGCGAATTTCCGATATATCCAAGTCCGATATATCCGAGGTTTACTGTACGTGCTTTCAGGTTTGAGCAGGGGTCTCAAACCCACGGCCCGACCTATTTTGTGTCCCCCTACTTGACGTCAATGTTTAGTGTTTGTGTGGCCTGTCCCCCAAGTGGTGGTCAGAAGCATAAAAGCTTAAAACAAAAGCACTTAATTGGGTGGGTGGGGGCGGGATGAACACTAACAGAAGACAACACGTTAACGCTTAAAGAGGAACGGCACTTTTTTTTTTTTTTTAATTTTGCCCATCATTCACAATCCATCATTATAACACAAGAAAATTAGTTAATACAGTAAACCTCGGATATATCGGATTCAATTGTTCCCACTGGTTTTGTCCGATATAAGCGAAATCCGTTATATGCGTATACCGGAAAATGTCCGTTTTACGCATATATGGGATTTATATCCGGTATATGCGTAAATGGGATTTTATCCGTTATAAAAAGGCACTTCCTTGACTATGTTTCCAATGTACCTGGACGCGCAGGCAACGCTGCAAACGCTGCAAATGACGTCGTATAGCGGCCTGTCACGATTCGGCGAATCGGAGCGCCACGATGCGGCCATCCGATATATGCGAGGGAAATTTCATGGAAATGCATTGGAACGGGACTGGAGATTTTGTCCGAAATAGGCGAAATCCGTTATAAAAAATCCGATATATGCAATGAATTTTTATTGGAAATGCATTACAGAAAAATCGCTTCTTTTTTATCTGTCCGTTGTGAACGAATTTCCGATACATCCGAGTCCGATATATCCGAGGTTTACTGTATTTTATTGCATGTACCCATTTTTAGAGAAAAAAAATATCAGAATGTGCATATGTTTTGGCTAATTACAAAAATAAGTATTTATTCATAGAGTATTATTGAAAAAAATGTGATAGCGTGGAGCTGCAATAGTGGTGAGGGATTATTGTATATAGATAAAACATTATATTAATATAATAGCAATGCAATATCATGTGCATATATATAAATTATACATATATATTGTCAGTATATATGATGTTATATATATGATATATATGATGTATTAACCAGATGTCCATTAGTGGCCAGTGAGGGTTTCCTTGTTCTGTTACTTTAATGAGGAGCTTTTCTGTATTTTTTCAGTCCCCCCCCCACCTGTGATTTTTTTTTTTGTGTGTATCAATTCCAGGTGGTTGTGGCGACTAATATAGCAGAAACCTCGCTCACCATCGATGGCATCATCTACGTTATCGACCCAGGATTCTGCAAACAGAAGAACTATGTAGCGCGCACCGGCATGGAATCCCTCATTGTCATGCCCTGCTCTCGGGTGACTGCACAGTTTTCACCAACTACCCCCATGAGACCATGTCAAAGGTTGCCATTTCATCTTACACACTCCATTGTGTTTCATAGGCGTCGGCCAACCAGAGAGCAGGTCGCGCAGGCAGAGTGGCTGCCGGGAAATGTTTCAGGCTCTACACGGCGTGGGCCTTTAAGCATGAGATGGAGGAGATGACGGTGCCAGAGATTCAGAGGACCAACCTGGGAAACGTGGTCCTGCTGCTCAAGAGTTTAGGTGGGTTGAGGATCATCGGCTTACGGTATTACTTATATTGTGCTCGTGCCTTTACCGTCCTGTATGTAGGGCACTATAAATTCCGTTTTATTTTTTCCCAAATTCCGTTTTTTGGAATTCCATTTTTGTTTTACCTTTTACTCATTTTACCACAAAAGAGTGCGTTTTAATAATGTCTATGAATAAAATGCACACTAATTAAGTAGAAATGAACTTACATTCATTGAGGCGACACAATATTAATAAATATAATAAAGTACATGGTCTGGTGGTTAGTGCGCAGACCTCACAGCTAGGAGACCAGGGTTCGGTCCCCGCCCTCGGCCATCTCTGTGTGGAGTTTGCATGTTCTCCCCGTGCATGCGTGGGTTTTCTCCGGGTACTCCGGTTTCCTCCCACATTCCAAAAACATGCTAGGTTAATTGGCCACTCCAAATTGTCCATAGGTATGAATGTGAGTGTGAATGGTTGTTTGTCTATATGTGCCCTGTGATTGGCTGGCCACCAGTCCAGGGTGTACCCCGCTTCTCGCCCCTAAGACAGCTGGGATAGGCTCCAGCACCCCCCATGACCCTTGTGAGGAAAAGCGGTAGAACATAAATGAATGAGTTCTCCTCCTCGCTTGTGTGGAAGTGGTAATTTTTAGCTTCTTATTTTGTCTTTCCCCACCCTCGGCCATCTCTGTGTGGAGTTTGCATGTTCTCCCCGTGCATGCGTGGGTTTTCTCCGGGTACTCCGGTTTTCTCCCACATTCCAAAAACATGCTAGGTTAATTAGCCACTCCAAATTGTCCATAGGTATGAATGTGAGTGTGAATGGTTGTTTGTCTATATGTGCCCTGTGATTGGCTGGCCACCAGTCCAGGGTGTACCCCGCTTCTCGCCCCTAAGACAGCTGGGATAGGCTCCAGCACCCCCCATGACCCTTGTGAGGAAAAGCGGTAGAACATAAATGAATGAGTTCTCCTCCTCGCTTGTGTGGAAGTGGTAATTTTTAGCTTCTTATTTTGTCTTTCCCCACCCTCGGCCATCTCTGTGTGGAGTTTGCATGTTCTCCCCGTGCATGCGTGGGTTTTCTCCGGGTACTCCGGTTTCCTCCCACATTCCAAAAACATGCTAGGTTAATTAGCGACTCCAAATTGTCCATAGGTATGAATGTGAGTGTGAATGGTTGTTTGTCTATATGTGCCCTGTGATTGGCTGGCGACCAGTCCAGGGTGTACCCCGCCTCTCGCCCGAAGACAGCTGGGATAGGCTCCAGCACCCCCGCGACCCTCGTGAGGAAAAAGCGGTAGAAAATGAATGAATGAATAAAGTACATCTATCTGTCTATCTATCTAGCTACGCAAATGCACGCACGTGCGCGCGCACACACACACGCCCACACACGCACACACAGATGGTGACTACCACTACGTTGTATATTAGGCTGATAAATTAACATTAACTTACCAATAACAATGTTTAGCACACTGCAATCCCAAGGACGTATTTTTCCCAACTTCTCCAAGGGGATGTCGGCCTCAGCACACATTAGCGTTAGCGTGGTATTGCGCAACTTCTTCGCAGACGGGGGGAGTGCCATGTTTGAAAAAGGGCGGTAGGCAGGTATTGTGTCACATTGATTACCGACCTCCGGTAAACGATTCCCCAGGTTTATGTTCCTCTTTCTCATGAAAACGGCATTTCCGCGATATTCCGCATTCAAAATAATTTCCGTTTTTATTGTCCAATTCCGCGATTCCGTCCGCGATTCCGCAAACGCGGAAATTATAGGGCACTATGTATGTATATATGTGTTTTCGATCGCAATACTGTGTCTGTGGTGCTAGCTTGATATCCTGCCTTAAATCAGAACATTTTTCAGTCGTGATAACGTCCCACCGCTGACACGTATTCACATTTGCATACGCATCAGCAAACATTTCATTCTTTTGCATGTTTTGGAATGAGGTGTGTTTGCCACTGCCCGACTGATACGCTCTAAATAAGGTGGTATTTTACTATCGTATGACCTGTAGGCATTAATGACCTCCTCCACTTTGACTTCATGGACCCGCCTCCTCACGAGACCCTGCTGATGGCGCTGGAGCAGCTCTATGCCCTCGGAGCACTCAATCACCTGGGAGAGCTCACCACGGTACTTGACTAGTGCAACACAATCTATTTTATTTTTAAAGGGGACCCACTATGCTTTTCTCCAGCCAGTAGCTCATCAGCTGCCACTAGCTCAGGGGTGGGCAAACTACGGCCCGGGGGCCACATCCGGCCCGCCAAGTGTTTGAATACGGCCCGCCCAATCTTTCCAAAGTATTTCATTTAAACTCAACATACAACCTGGCATCATGGCCTGAGCCAACCTTTTGATGGTTGTATCAATTTCGTTGTTTGACATGGTCTGTTGTTTACAAAGTGCTCCTGAAAAAAGAGACACAAGCACATAATAATAATAAAAATTAAAATAATAATTATTATATTATTATAACTATTATGATTATTATATTTATTATATTAATGCTAATTATCATATTAATTATATATAATAATAATATAGTTATATTTGCATATTTTACATAATAATATAATAATTATTATTTAAATTTTATTTTAATTATTATAATATTTTATTATTTTTAAAATATTTAAATATAAATATAAAATAATAAATAATAATAGCAGATTGCATGACAATTTTACAGATACAATAATACCAGGTGGACTGTTACGTGTAAAATATATAGTCTGCCCCCCCCCCCCCCCCCCCCCCCCCCCCCCCGGAAATTTTGTTATATCAATGCGGCCCGCGAGTCAAAAAGTTTGCCCACCCCTGCACTAGCTGCTAAACACTCTCCAAAGACTTTATTCATTTGTCAACTCCTATACTGTGTTCTTCACAGTAGTATGGGAGTGTGGCCAATCGCAGTGGAGTGGGCGTGCCCAGAAATTAATTAAAACAGACCGTTTTGGCGGGAAGCACAAATCCAAGGAAATAGAGTTGGAATAGGTGCAAATTCTGGAAGATCCCAAAAGTTTTCTGTGCGGGTTATCGTGTGTACCTGCTCTATAGGAGTCCACAACTCCATACACAGGGTCGAAAAATGAGCATAATGAGTGCCCTTTAATATTTTCATATTTCCTATGAATTTGGTGTAAAATACAGTAAAGTCTCGTTATATCGATATCGATATACTAACGAATTACTGCTTATTACGATACTATTTTCATTTCCTGGCAAATTTCTAGTCTTTTATGATATAATTAGTTCCGGTTAGTACGATACCCGGTTATTATGATAATCCGGTTACTACGATGTCCTTTTCATCTCCCGCCAGCCAATTTGGTCTGCTTATATCGATACAAAAGCAGCTTAAAGCTGAATCAATATTTGCTTAAGGATTTCAATACCACCATTAGCGAAATCTGTAAACGGCGTATTGTTTGATTTTCGGCTTTTCCACCGACGTACGGTAATTAGAGGATTAGAGGTAATTAATATGAGGTAAGTATTAACAATCCTTTGAAGTAAAGGAGTAAATATTTGTATCATTTAGAGGGAAGATTCAGTGAATAGACTTAGTGTTTTCAGATGTGTTCAATATTCTTGGCACTAGCTTTACCGATAAATTATGAAAGTAAACTTACGGTATTGCTTGATCAAAGAAGCAATCTCTTGTTGTTTGAAATAAATCAATGCACTTGTATCTTAAAGATGAATATGATAAGTACATCTATAATACTAGTAAACATCAAAAGGGATGAAAGCAGGTATAAATTGGAGTTGTGAAGCGAGATTTTTTTTTAAGTATTGCAGAGTAAGTAATGTAAACGTTGCAGTTTTCGTTTTCCATACATGTATTTAATTGTGTTGTATTCAGGTATCTTTTTATCGCTTGCAATAATCACTGTTTTTCATATGTACATGCTGGCGTTCGTGGTTTCTCTTGTGTGTATAGAACAGGGGTGGGCAAAGTTTTTGACTCGCGGGCCGCATTGATATAACAAAATTTCCGGGGGGGCAGACTATATATTTTACACGTAACAGTCCACCTGGTATTATTGTATCTGTAAAATTGTCATGCAATCTGCTATTATTATTTATTATTTTATATTTAAATATTTTTAAAATATAAATAATATAATAATTAAAATAAAATTAAAATAATAACTATTATATTATTATTATGTAAAATATGCAAATATAACAATATTATTATATATAATTAATATGATAATTAGCATTAATATAATAAATATAATAATCATAATAGTTATAATAATAATAATATAATAATTATTATTTTAATTTTTATTATTATTATGTGCTTGTGTCTCTTTTTTCAGAAGCACTTTGTAAACAACAGACCATGTCAAAAAACGAAATTGATAAAACCATCAAAAGGTTGGCTCAGGCCATGATGCCAGGTTGTATGTTGAGTTTAAATGAAATACTTTGGAAAGATTGGGCGGGCCGTATTCAAACACTTGGCGGGCCGGATGTGGCCCCCGGGCCGTAGTTTGCCCACCCCTGGTATAGAACAATGTCGAGTGCATTATTGAATATTTACTCAAGAGTCACTATTGCAAGAGTGCGTTATGAAAATAATAAATGTTGACTTTTAATGCAGTTTGGCGCAGGATCGGATATATCGATAGTCCGGTTATATCGATATTTTTTCCGACTCCCGAGAATATCGATATAACGAGACTTTACTGTAAGTCAGGGAAATGAACATAATAATGTATTAGGGTTCATAAAATTCAAATTGTGTACATGCACTGTTTTAACATTTTAGCATTGTTCATTGGTGTGAAAGTGTAAAAAGAAGTCATCAACTTCAGCTTGTGATCTTAATGATGAATATGCGGTTGTTTTTGCCGACTTTCAGCTGGGTCGCAGGATGGCCGAGCTGCCTGTGGACCCCATGCTGAGCAAGATGATCCTCGCCTCCGAGCAGTGAGTCTGCACTCCCCCCCCCCGCCTTCACGCGTCCCCCCCTCTCCACTCACTCAAGACACCTGTGTCCAGGTACAAGTGCTCGGAGGAGGTGCTGTCCATCGCCGCCATGCTCTCGGTCAACAACTCCATTTTCTACCGACCCAAAGACAAGGCGGTGCATGCCGACAACGCCAGGATGAATTTCGTGGTGCCCGGCGGGGACCACCTGGTGCTGCTCAATGTCTACACGCAGGTGGCGCCGGGCCCTGGCATATTTCCAACAGTGCGATAAATAAATCCTGACGTGGTGCTGATGACGTTCATGTCTGCTGCAGTGGGTGGAGAGCGGCTACTCCACGCAGTGGTGCTACGAGAATTTCATCCAGTTTCGCTCTATGAGGAGAGCCCGGGACGTCCGGGACCAGCTGGAAGGTCTGATGGAGCGCATCGAAGTGGAGATGGTCAGCTCGCCGGGAGACAGCATGCCCATACGCAAGGTCAGTGGTCATGATGGCATTGTGACACAAAAGCCACGCTACTACTACTCCTTTTTTTAAAAAGTCCAAACTCTATTTTACCTTTGCGTGACACACAAGCATCAGTCAACTATCTCAACCCCGGCGAGCACGCCCGCCACCGCCCAGGCTAGGGTGGTCACAGGCGGGGCCTGCGGAGGTGCTGAAAGAATGTTAAGAAAATTAGGTGTTTGTTTAGAGTGTGGGGGATTTAAACTCAATCTACCAGGTAATCCGGAACAAATCCCACTTTGAAATATGTCTTGAACGATACGCACCTCCACTAGCCTGAAGGTCAGTGACACCATGTTAAACTGTGCTGAGATATGCTTGAAGGTTTTTCTCTTGAAAAGAGAATTATGTGGTCGCCTCTTCCAGGCGGTGACAGCGGGGTACTTCTACCACACAGCGCGGCTCAGCAAAGGGGGCTACAAGACGGTGAAGCACCAGCAGACGGTCTACATCCACCCCAGCAGCTCACTGTTTGAGGAGCAGCCCCGCTGGCTCATCTACCACGAGCTGGTCATGACCACCAAGGAGTTTATGAGACAGGTCTGTTTGAACGTCATCAAAATGGAGCAAAGCAAAGCTAGAGAGGAATAGTCTATTATAATTTCCTGATCCGGGAATGCAGGCGTGCCAACATGTCGTGGCTGTCAGTCTCCGTGGAGACTTCCCTGGAATTGGTCAGCTGAAGAACAATATTTCCTGCATGTACAGTACATGACTCTGGCTTCAAAATAAAGTCACAAAAAAACTCAAATATTCGAAATCTCGCCAGAAATTGATGTTATAACCATACCAAATGATTAGTCCCGTCTAGGACTGGCTGATATATTGATATTTTTTTAAATACAGTAAACCTTGGATATATCGGAAATTTGCTCACAACGGACAGATAAAAAAGAAGCGATTTTTCTGTAATGCATTTCCAATAAAAATTCATTGCATATATCGGATTTTTTAGTGTAACGTGTTTTAAGTGTCAGGATCAATGTGTCACAATCGTAAACTAAGGTCAGATTTGAAGTCATTTATTAATTTTTTAAATTTAAATTTAAAAAAATAATAAAAAATTAAAAAAATGAAAAAAAAATGAAGTCATATATTAATGAATTATAAATTATGAATTAATCTGAAATAAAAAAAAACACCTGAAAATAGTCATTAAGATTTCAATGGGACCTACAGTAAACCTCGGATATATCGGACTCGGATATATCGGAAATTCGCTCACAACGGACAGATAAAAAAGAAGCGATTTTTCTGTAATGCATTTCCAATAAAAATTCATTGCATATATCGGATTTTTTATAACGGATTTCGCCTATTTCGGACAAAATCTCCAGTCCCGTTCCAATGCATTTCCATGAAATTTCCCTCGCATATATCGGATGGCCGCATCGTTATGCTAATCTTGTTGATGTCACTGGCTATTGTCTTTCTCCTGGCTCCAGATTTAGGACAAATATAAAAGTGAGTGACGTCAATAATAATAGCACAGCAGTGAATGAGATCTTAACCTCACTATTGGAAATAACGTAGGCCTGACGGGCGTAACAGGGCCTAGCTTAATTAACAATTTGTTATGCTCAGAGTCCAATAAAGTTCAATTCTCATTACCTTACGTCTCTTTTCATTGCCCAGTCCAGGTACATTGGAAACATAGTCAAGGAAGTGCCTTTTTATAACGGATAAAATCCCATTTACGCATATACCGGATATAAATCCCATATATGCGTAAAACGGACATTTTCCGGTATACGCATATAACGGATTTCGCTTATATCGGACAAAACCAGTGGGAACAATTGAATCTGATATATCCGAGGTTTACTGTACCTTTTACGCACAATATCAAAAATCTCAACAATCCCTCATCTTGTTACGTTTGGAGCTTGCTCCATTGTTTACACTCGGGAGCAGCAGTTAGCTTTGAGCACCCCTTCGCTACACAGAGCGACCAGAGATCCCTGCTGAGATACGGAGGAGGAGAGGCTGCATAGCGGGAGTGAACAGTGAAATAGACGGTATAAGGACTGTATCAACCATGTTTACCGTCTGTCGTCATGGGGTATGTGAGATGGAGGCGCTAACGACGCTAACCCGGTTGTTCTTTTTTTTAAAGATAATATACTTTCACTTCAGCGGATATTTTTCCACAAGATTGATTACATTGAAATAAAGCGTTGCACTCATGTTTGGCTTTCATATTTGTCTAAAGTCACTTTGTGGAAAAAATATCGGGATCTATATCGTATATATTAATATTCAACCTAAATACAGTAAACCTCGGATATATCGGACTCGGATATATCGGAAATTCGCTCACAACGGACAGATAAAAAAGAAGCGATTTTTCTGTAATGCATTTCCAATAAAAATTCATTGCATATATCGGATTTTTTATCACGGATTTCGCCTATTTCGGACAAAATCTCCAGTCCCGTTCCAATGCATTTCCATGAAATTTCCCTGGCATATATCGGATGGCCGCATCGTGGCGCTCCGATTCGCCGAATCGTGACAGGCCGCTATACGACGTCATTTGCAGCGTTTGCAGCGTTGCCTGCGCGTCCAGGTACATTGGAAACATAGTCAAGGAAGTGCCTTTTTATAACGGATAAAATCCCATTTACGCATATACCGGATATAAATCCCATATATGCGTAAAACGGACATTTTCCGGTATACGCATATAACGGATTTCGCTTATATCGGACAAAACCAGTGGGAACAATTGAATCCGATATATCCGAGGTTTACTGTATATCGGGATAGGAGTTTTGGTCTATATAACCCATCCCTAGTCCTATCCCAAAAGTATTTAGCACACACATTTTTCCCAACAACTTGGATCGTTTCACGTGCTCACATTTCTTAGCATATTTTTTTTGTCACAGTCTAATTACTTCTGCTTTCTTCCTGTGGTTGAATCAAAATGTGTTGTTAATTGCTAACCATTCGTGGTTGTTGGCAGTCATTGATCAAGGAAACGTGACGTCTGTTCCTAGCTTGATCAAAGGAGCATAGTCATTACTTTGAGTCAACGATGACTCTGCGGAATTGTCGCATGTAAAGCTGATTGTCACACGATCTTGCCCCCGCAGGTCGTGGAGATCGAGAGCGGCTGGCTGCTGGAAGTGGCTCCTCACTACTACAAGAGCAAAGATGTGGAGGACAGCAGCAGCAAGAAGATGCCCCGCAAGCAGGGCAAGGCCAAGGAGGACCTGGGCTGAAGCAGAGTGGCAGCAATGGCCCGCCTTCCTATATGGTTTGACTTGGCGTAACGGAGAGTGCGTTACGGCCCGTGGTTTGTTTTTGACACACGTAAAAAAAAAACATGAATGACGGGCGGACACGCTCACAATCACAATCACGTGGATTAAAAGACGGAACTGGGTCACAACCTAGCGACTGGTTTAATCATAAACTGGCTGCCAGACTGCCCTCGCCGTGCCCCTCATTAGCGAATGTGACGCGTACGTGTGAACAATATTCCACACGATGACAAGAATCATGTCCTCGTTGCTCAGAAGCAATAAATTTTTACAACAGTTTTCAATTTCCACGTTCTTCGCCATTTCTTTTCTCGACATGCTTTTGCAATATAAAGCCAATTTTTGTTCTTAATTATTTTATACATTATGTGTTAAATCAGTCATCCAAGTCAGTGGAGCTCTTATTTATCTCAATTCAAACACTTTTGGACGATTCTAAAAAGTATGTTCACATCTTGAAGATATTCATGATAGCGTTGCCAGATGGTCAGCGCACTACGAGATTGCGCTGTTTTATTCCAAGCCACTAGGGGGCATACGTGTATGCATGGCATCTGGGGGTTGCTACAGTAAACCTCGGATATATCGGAAATTTATTTTTATATATTTATATATATATATATGGGGCGGCACGGTGGTCTAGGGGTTAGCGCACAGACCTCACAGCTAGGAGACCAGGGTTCAATTCCACCCTCGGCCACCTCTGTGTGGAGTTTGCATGTTCTCCCCGTGCATGCGTGGGTTTTCTCCGGGTACTCCGGTTTCCTCCCACATTCCAAAAACATGCTAGGTTAATTAGCGACTCCAAATTGTCCATAGGTATGAATGTGAGTGTGAATGGTTGTTTGTCTATATGTGCCCTGGGATTGGCTGGCGACCAGTCTAGGGTGTACCCCGCCTTACGCCCGAAGACAGCTGGGATAGGCTCCAGCACCCCCCATGACCCTTGTGAGGAAAAGCGGTAGAAAGGAAATGAGTTCTCCTCCTAGTTTGTGTGGAAGTGGTAACTTTTTGGCTTCTTATTTTGTCTTTCCCCACCCTCGGCCATGTCTGTGTGGAGTTTGCATGTTCTCCCCGTGCATGCGTGGGTTTTCTCCGGGTACTCCGGTTTCCTCCCACATTCCAAAAACATGCTAGGTTAATTAGCCACTCCAAATTGTCCATAGGTATGAATGTGAGTGTGAATGGTTGTTTGTCTATATGTGCCCTGTGATTGGCTGGCGACCAGTCCAGGGTGTACCCCGCCTTACGCCCAAAGACAGCTGGGATAGGCTCCAGCACCCCCCGCGACCCTTGTGAGGAAAAGCGGTAGAAAATGAATGAATATATATATATATATATATATATATATATATATATATATATATATATATATATATATATATTTTTTTTTTATATAAATTTATTTATTTATCGGAAATTCAACGGACAGATAAAAAAGAAGCGATTTTTCTGTAATGCATTTCCAATAAAAATTCATTGCATATATCGGATTTTTTATAACGGATTTCGCCTATTTCGGACAAAATCTCCAGTCCCGTTCCAATGCATTTCCATGAAATTTCCCTCGCATATATCGGATGGCCGCATCGTGGCGCTCCGATTTGCCGAATCGTGACAGGCCGCTATACGACGTCATTTGCAGCGTTTGCAGCGTTGCCTGCGCGTCCAGGTACATTGGAAACATAGTCAAGGAAGTGCCTTTTTATAACGGATAAAATCCCATTTACGCATATACCGGATATAAATCCGATATACGGACATTTTCCGGTATACGCATATAACGGATTTCGCTTATATCGGACAAAACCAGTGGCTCAACCGAGGTTTACTGTATGATATCGCGTGATATCTTCTGCATCATCATGTCTGTTTTGATCTTGGTCCTCAGATGTTGATCGCCAACATTCCCACACGAGCATGGCGAGGCGTTCGGTTCGAGCGGAGGCTAAAGTAAAGCCGCAAAGTCTTGTCAGGTATGACGGGTATGATGATGTACCCTGACCGCTTTTGTCGTGGAATTGATTCCTATCGCACCCGTGACGTTACCTGTACAAGTATGCGACATGTGACCCGTCAGCCAGCTGATGTCAGATTGCGAGGTGGCCGACCGGTGGAGGTCAAGGGCTTGTGTTGAGTTTACTTGTACGTAAGAAAAGCACCAGTTCTGTGTGCAAACACCAGCGTTACTCTGAGACCTGATTGTGCTGCACTGCAGAGAAAACACACACTCCAGCAGGTCCGACCGGTTCGACGAGAGGTGGCAGGTGACGGGGGGCGTGTCCCAAGGAGGTGGCGCCGTGCCATAATTAGAAAACAAGACGAGAGGAAGACCACTTGAAGAGAAGCAACTCGGCAGTAAGGTGGGTTTTTAGCCTTTTCCAGGTATGAATTTGGGTGCGCCGCTCCACGTTGGGATAGTTGGATCCTCCCTGGTGATGTGAGACTTCCTTATTGGGTATGTTAGATTTTTATTTTTTTTAACTTCATTCACAAATGTGCTTTTTGCTCATTTTTGCACTTGTGACCCAATTCCAGAATTAATTAATTATCAAACATGCTGAAAACGTTAAGACTTTGTCCAAATATCCGATCTTTTTATTTTTATTATTTTGTACACAGGCTAAAACCATTCCAAGGCTATTTTTATATAATGAAAGTATAAGTAAATTATAATAAAATATATATATAATATAAATATTAATATAATATAATTATTAATATTATAATAATAATAATAATAAAAAAGAAATAATGTAACTCCAATTAATCTGTTGCAGTCATCCAAAAATATATTTTTAAAAATCATTATAAATGAAGACTGTATGGAAGATATTTTTGTTATTTTGTACACAGGCTAAAACCATTCCAAGGCTATTTTTAAATAATGAAAGTATAAATAAATAATAATAATAATATATATATATAATATAAATATTAATATAATATAATATAATTATTAATATAATAATAATAAAAAATGAATAATGTAACTCCAATTAATCTGTTGCAGTCATCCAAAAATATATTTTTAAAAATCATTATAAATGAAGACTGTATGGAAGATATTTTTATTATTTTGTACACAGGCTAAAACCATTCCAAGGCTATTTTTAAATAATGAAAGTATAAATAAATAATAATAAAAAAATATATATATAATATAAATATTAATATAATATAATTATGAATATAATAATAATAAAAAATAAATAATGTAACTCCAATTAATCTGTTGCAGTCATCCAAAAATATATTTTAAAAAATCATTATAAATGAAGACTGTATGGAAGATATTTTTATTATTTTGTACACAGGCTAAAACCATTCCAAGGCTATTTTTAAATAATGAAAGTATAAATAAATAATAATAAAAAATATATATAATATAAATATTAATATAATATAATTATGAATATAATAATAATAAAAAATAAATAATGTAACTCCAATTAATCTGTTGCAGTCATCCAAAAATATATTTTAAAAAATCATTATAAATGAAGACTGTATGGAAGATATTTTTATTATTTTGTACACAGGCTAAAACCATTCCAAGGCTATTTTTAAATAATGAAAGTATAAATAAATAATAATAATATATATATAATATAAATATTAATATAATATAATATAATTATTAATATAATAATAATAAAAAATGAATAATGTAACTCCAATTAATCTGTTGCAGTCATCCAAAAATATATTTTAAAAAATCATTATAAATGAAGACTGTATGGAAGATATTTTTATTATTTTGTACACAGGCTAAAACCATTCCAAGGCTATTTTTAAATAATGAAAGTATAAATAAATAATAATAAAAAATATATATATATAATATAAAAATATAATATAATTATGAATATAATAATAATAAAAAATAAATAATGTAACTCCAATTAATCTGTTGCAGTCATCCAAAAATATGTTTTAAAAAATCATTATAAATGAAGACTGTATGGAAGATATTTTTGTTATTTTGTACACAGGCTAAAACCATTCCAAGGCTATTTTTAAATAATGAAAGTATAAATAAATAATAATAAAAAATATATATAATATAAATATTAATATAATATAATATAATTATTAATATAATAATAATAATAATAAATAAATAATGTAACTCCAATTAATCTGTTGCAGTCATCCAAAAATATATTTTTAAAAATCATTATAAATGAAGACTCTATGGAAGATATGGTTGATTTGGACTTCCAATATATATCCTCGTGAGTTTAATAATATTTTTCACCTTTATTAAGTTGCTGCCACAAGCAACTGCCTTTGGCCCCATGGAGGCTTATTTTTTTTTATTTATTTAGCAGTCACACTCAATGGAAAAAATGCGCAGACAGTGACAGTGGTAAAAAGTGCACCATATTTGAATATATATTGAAAGAAAAGCATAACAACACAATGTGTTATTAACTTATTGCTGAGAAATTATGCCTTTTTTTTAAAAAAAATTCTGTATTTTTTTTGGTTGTGCTGTGGGCCAGGGGGTTTGTTTGGAGGTTTTTGGGCCTGTAAAAATCCCCATCATTTATATTTAAAAGGCTTCCCCTGACGTCGATGCGGAGCATAGTCATTACTAGTAGTATATATACTAGTAGTATATAAATAGTACCTCATTGCCGCCTTAAAAACTCCAAAAAACTCAAACTGTGTCACTGTTACTCTGGCAGATCCTAAGCACTCATTTCCTTCTTTGCCATTTGAAGCCAACATGTTTTCTAATTAGTAATTAAAGAAACATAAACAATGTCATTGTTACTCTGCTCATTTCCTTCTTTCGTTTCATTTTCCCGCAGTTTGTTTCGGGAAAGACGAACGCCGCAGCCCAACATGAGCGATGACCGGGAGAGACGCAGGTCCCGTCCGAGTCGAAGCCACGACGCCAGGCCGGCCCCCAATGTCAAACCCCGCATGAACAACAAGGAGAACCGAAGGCCGCAGCCAGCCAATGTGAGAAGGTCGAGGAGCATCGACTCGGAGACGGGGGCCAGAGGAGAACGGAGGACCGAGCGTCACCAAGAGGAGAGGAGGCGGCGCGGGAGGAGCGCAGAGGCCATCAGACGAGTCAGAAAGGACGGCGACACGGACCGCCACAGGAAGTCGAGACCGCCGGAGAACGACGTGGAGGAGACGGAGTGCGCCATCTGCTTCTGCTCCTACGATAACATCTTCAGGACGCCCAAGCTGCTCGCCTGCGGACACACGTTCTGTCTGGAGTGTCTGGCTCGCATTAACGTCACGTCGGCTGAGGTCAAAACCCTGACCTGCCCCGTGTGCCGCGAGGTGACCGACATCCCCCACGGCCAGGACCTGCCCCGGCTGGGCAACAACGAGGACATCATCGGTCGGCTCCCGCCGGAGATGCAGAGAGCCAAGTCCATCCGCTTCAAGCGCAGCAAGGGCAAGCTCTTCCTGAAGAACGCTCCCACCGGGGGCCTCACGCTGCCGCACAAGAGCCAGGAAGCCCAAGCCGCCCCCGCCGGGGACTTGCGCCTTACCGCCGTAGAACACGGCATGGAGCCCGCTACCGTGGTGGATGTGGGCCGGCCTCCCAACAGAGTCCGAGGGCGCCTGCGAAGGTTTTTCCGTTCCAACCGGTGTTACTACGCCACTGTGGCGACCGTCGTCACTATCGCCGTGGCGTTACTTCTGGTGGGGATTCTGCTCTTCATCATCATCCCCAGGGCGGCACGGAGGCCCGAACGACCTGCCAACCAGACGCAGCCATCGGGGGGGTGACCCCAAGTACATTTGAAGGAAGATTTGTTCATCCATATAGACCCGCGGGACTTATTGTGTGTGGACGGACCTGCCTGACACCAAAATACAAGTATTTCATTTAAACATTTAATAAGTATTCCTATTGTTGTGCCACAAGGCATGCTGGGTACTGTTCTGTGTTTGTCGCATTTTTGCTTGAGATTGTCGACAGAGAAGTAAACAAGGACGGGTGTTCATTGCGCATATTGTTGTTGCCATTGGAGTACCCAGCATACCTTGCGGGCACTTGTGAATAACAGTTCCATGTTACGTTTAGCGCTTATCAATTGTTTTATTATAAAATGATATCGGTTTAAAAAAAAATCACGCTTGGCGAGACGACAAATATTTTATTCTAGTGAGAAATAAATTGCAATTTTAAGAGAATACATTTTTTTTAGAAGTTATTTTAGTCATGCGTAGGTCAAAATACTGACGAAAAATTATTTTTAAAAAGCGCGCAGTGGCCACACAGCTAGGAGACCCGAGTTCAATTCCACCCTCGGTGATCTCTGTGTGGAGTTTGCATGTTCTCCCCGGCTTTTCTCCGGGTATTCCGGTTTCCTCCCACATTCCAAAAAACATGCTAGGTTAATTAGCCACTCCAAATTGTCCATAGGTATGAATGTGAGTGTGAATGGTTGTTTGTCTATATGTGCCCTGTGATTGGCTGGCCACCAGTCCAGGGTCTACCCCGCCTCTCGCCCCAAGACAGCTGGGATAGGCTCCAGCACCCCCTGTGACCCTTGTGAGGAAAAGCGGTAGAAAATCAATGAATGAGTTCTCCTCCTAGTTTGTGTGGAAGTGGTAACTTTTTGGCTTCTTATTTTGTCTTTCCCCACCCTCGGCCATCTCTGTGTGGAGTTTGCATGTTCTCCCCGTGCATGCGTGGGTTTTCTCCGGGTACTCCGGTTTCCTCCCACATTCCAAAAACATGCTAGGTTAATTAGCGACTCCAAATTGTCCATAGGTATGAATTTGAGTGTGAATGGTTGTTTGTCTATATGTGCCCTGGGATTGGATAAGCGGTACAAAATGAATGAACAAATTAAGTAAAAAATAAAATAAAAAGATATCATTTTAAAGTCAAATTAGTTTGCACTAAGCTAATGAAGCACAAATACATTGCCGCCCTTTTTACCCATCAGCCACTATTGTCACAGCTGCAAAAGACCAAAGAGGAAATTCATTCATTCGTTTTCTACCGCTTTTTCCTCACGAGGGTCGCGGGGGGTGCTGGAGCCTATCCCAGCTGTCTTGGGGCGAGAGGTGGGGTACACCCTGGACTGGTGGCCAGCCAATCACAGGGCACATATAGACAAACAACCATTCACACTCACATTCATACCTATGGACAATTTGGAGTCGTTAATTAACCTAGCATGTTTTTGGAATGTGGGAGGAAACCGGAGTACCCGGATGCACGGGGAGAACATGCAAACTCCACACAGAGATGGCCGAGGGCGGGGAAAGACAAAATAAGAAGCTAAAAAGTTACCACTTCCACACAAACTAGGAGGAGAGCTCATTCATTGATTTTCTACCGCTTTTCCTCACAAGGGTCATGGGGGTGCTGGAGCCTATCCCAGCTGTCTTCGGGCGAGAGGCGGGGTACACCCTGGACTGGTGGCCAGCCAATCACAGGGCACATATAGACAAACAACCATTCACACTCACATTCATACCTATGGACAATTTGGAGTGGCTAATTAACCTAGCATGTTTTTGGAATGTGGGAGGAAACCGGAGTACCCGGAGAAAACCCACGCATGCACGGGGAGAACATGCAAACTCCACACAGAGATGGCCGAGGGTGGGAATTGAACCCTGGTCTCCTAGCTGTGAGGTCTGTGCGCTAACCACTGGACCGCCGTGCCACCCCAAAGAGGAAATATGTTATTCTATATATGTTATAAATATCCACACACGCCTCTATTTCCTTGTGGATGCCGACCTGCATGGCTTTTCCGAGGCTGAATTTTACCACCGGGTGTTTCACTCTCTGCTTGCAGGCCGCCCAAACCAGTTGAACAACGTTTGGAGCTTTATGACACGTTTGTCTGGATTCTTCTGCTGGCTTCACTTTCGACAGAGAGCTGAACGCATCGAGTTAGCAGAACAACCGTAAAATAACCGAAACACCAATGATCTCCGTGCCTGCATTTTTACCATACGGTCATTTATTTAGCGCCACCTGTTGGATCCTTGCTCATAAACCACATTAGAACACACCAAGATGTAAGTAGAATTCAGGGGGAAGCGCTCTTGCTATATTTAGCTAGAGGTCTAGCGACAAATGTAGCAAAGAGACTTTGAAAGAGTTTGACATAAAAGTATCTATCGCTCTTCTCAACGAGCCTCGGGTGCTTCTGCACTCACACGCGGCTCCATCTTGTTTGTGACATTTCAAAACAACATTTGTGGTTCTAAACCAGGGCTAGTAGAACGTTCCAAAGTAGAACGGAAGAAGAACGTGAAAATATTATGAGGAAAAATTTTGAGAATTGTAGTAAATAGGACAAGTAATGTGATCTTAGTCGTAAACTTGAAATATTAAAGCGTTTTTTAAGTCATAATATATCAAATATTTTGGAAAAAAGGTTGTGGAAAATGTTAAAAAATTGTCAAAAAAATTATGGGAGGATAGGAAATTGATAAGAACAAAATTTACAAGAAAAAGTAAACTAGAAAAATTAAAAACAGCAAACATGGAAACAATTTAGCTGTAATTTTACACGATTTTACTTTAACACATAATAAATATACACATAAGAAATAAAATAATTACTGAATTATTGAAAAATGATTGGTCAGGAATTAAGTTGTCATATTATGTGGAAAAATAACATAATTTTTGCAGCATAGAGTTGACATATTAAAGAAAGATTTCACTTACAAGAACAATTACAAGAAAAAAGTAGAACTAGTTGGAAAATTCAAACCAGAAAATGAAAAAAAAGTCAAAATATTAAAAATGATTGGCCCGCTTCATATTCTAAAAATAGAATTTAACAAGGAAACAGCTTCAGCAGCAAAAAATGTCAAATTTTCAGGAATTAAATTGTCATATTATGAGGAAAAATAACATCATTTTAGCAGCATAGAGTTGACATATTAAAGATTTTTTTTAAAGTCACTTACAAGAACAATTACAAGAAAAAAAGTAGAAATAGTTGGAAAATTCAAACTAGAGAACGAAAAAAAGTCAAAATATTAAAAATGATTGGCCCGCTTCATATTCTAAAAATAGAATTTAACAAGGAAACAGCTTCAGCAGCAAAAAATGTCAAATTTTTCAGAAATTAAGTTGTCATATTATGTGGAAAAATAACATAATTTTAGCAGCATAGAGTTGACATATTAAAGAAAGATTTCACTTACAAGAACAATTACAAGAAAAAAGTAGAAATAGTTGGAAAATTCAAACTAGAAAACAAAAAAAAAATCAAAATATTAACAAAAGGCACAATTTTACAAAAATAAACTGGTAATATTACAAAGAAAAATTATGATTGAAACATTAAAATGCCTGTGGCAAATTCTAAAAATATAATCTAACAAGAAAACAACTACAGCAGCAAACATTGAACAATCTGCAGTAAATGTACAAAAATAGTCGGAATATTACAAAATAACATTTATGGAGCATAAAGTTGAATGTTAAAAATATACTTTTATTTAAAGTCATAACATCTAAACAACCACCAAAATAATGAATAATAGGAAGCACATTTCCAAGCAAAAAGTAGAAATGAAAAATTGTAAAATGAACAATAGAAAACAGGTCAAATTAAGTCAAAAATATTGAGAAATAAAATAATAATAATATTATTAATATTGTAACAAAAGGTACAATTAACTATTGTCAACTATTGAGAAAAAAATAATTGCTTATTGTAAAATTGTTTTTATATTGACATGTTGACCAGAAAGCCCCAAACATCCCACGTGGGTGGGTTTTAAATTTAAATGGCACCCTAACCCCTCCCACTCCCACAGCAAGTAGGTCAGTCAAGTGGACCCAGACCACCAGACCCCCCCATCTCCCCTTCCCTCCCCACAGGCGCGGACACTTTGACCAGCATGGCCTCCACGCCTTCCGCCTCTGCCCTGACCTCCGTGCTCCGGTGTCGAGGGAAGCTTTTGGCGAGGAATCCACCCGCCAAGCGGACGGCCACAGCGGCCTTGAGTCCGGCGCTGGCCTCCAGACGCAGGCGCGACCAGTCGACGGATCACAACCGGTCACGTCGAGCTCGCGTGTGGGCGTTTGTGCCCGGAGAGAGGTGCGTGCTGGCTGCGGGGTTCAACTCTTCCCCGGCGGGTGAAGCCATCAGGGGTGTCGGGTCGAGGCATCCGCGAGGGGCGGCTCGCCTTCCCGAGCCTCGCGGCCTCACAGTGACCACCAGGCGGCCCCGGGAAGCACAACAACACGACGGGGTGCTTCGACATGCACGCGCGTGCCAAGTTCGGTTTCTGACCCGGGACCCTTGTCGGGTCTCATGTGACGTTTGGAAAGCGTCCTACGTGCGGGCTGGATGGTCGACTTTGAGTCACACCTGCTGGTCCCTCAAACTTCTGTTGACGCAAGCGGTGTTCTGTAAGATGGCGATGCCGTGCAGCACCACCAGAGGGCGCAGTGATACGGCGAACGTCACCGACGGTGCTGTACAGGTATACTCATATAGCCACATAATATAGTCCATATTGATCTCAATGAATGAGAATATTTCTGAATTTTTTTTTTTCTGTAGTTAAGTTCAAAAAATAAAACTCTTATATCCTGTACAGGTGCATCACAATGAATGGGAATTATTTGAAAATTAATTTTTTTTTCATAGTTCAGTTCAAAAAGTGAAACTCTTCTATCCAGAATTAACTTTTTAAAATTTTGAGTATGTATTTCTTCATAATTTTGATGATTATAGCTTGCATTATAATAAAAAAAAGCATATCTCAGAGAGCAGGGGTGTCCAAATATTTTCCACCAAAAGCCACATACTAAAAAAATAAAATCAAGCTTGCTGATATAGGTGAAAAAAAATATTATTAGCATAAATTTCACTCCTTCCGCGCCCATTTTTGTAGTTTTTTCCCACATATTTCAGTTTCCTTCTTAATCTTTGTACATTTTTGACTCAATATGAGTTTATTCTAGTGTTGTCAATCTATTATTATTTATTATTTATTATATATTACCGTGATTAATCACATTTTCTCAGAAGTTAAGTCAATTAATCAATTAATCACAGCTTTTAGAGGGCGTTGCAAAACTGTTTCTTTGCGACGTCACAAAGAAACAGTTTTGCAACGCCCTCCAAATACAAAATACTCGCTTTTAGAGGGCGTTGCAAAACTGTTTCTTTGCGACGTCACAAAGAAACAGTTTTGCAACGCCCTCTAAATACAAAATACTCGCTTTTAGAGGGCGTTGCAAAACTGTTTCTTTGTGACGTCACAAAGAAACAGTTTTGCAACGCCCTCTAAATACAAAATACTCGCTTTTAGAGGGCGTTGCAAAACTGTTTCTTTGTGACGTCACAAAGAAACAGTTTTGCAACGCCCTCCAAATACAAAATACTCGCTTTTAGAGGGCGTTGCAAAACTGTTTCTTTGTGATGTCACAAAGAAACAGTTTTGCAACGCCCTCTAAATACAAAATACTCGCTTTTAGAGGGCGTTGCAAAACTGTTTTTTTGACAAAAAAACTGTTTCTTTGCGACGTCACAAAGAAACAGTTTTGCAACGCCCTCTAAATACAAAATACTCGCTTTTAGAGGGCGTTGCAAAACTGTTTCTTTGTGACGTCACAAAGAAACAGTTTTGCAACGCCCTCTAAATACAAAATACTCGCTTTTAGAGGGCGTTGCAAAACTGTTTCTTTGTGACGTCACAAAGAAACAGTTTTGCAACGCCCTCCAAATACAAAATACTTGCTTTTAGAGGGCGTTGCAAAACTGTTTCTTTGTGACGTCACAAAGAAACAGTTTTGCAACGCCCTCTAAATACAAAATACTCGCTTTTAGAGGGCGTTGCAAAACTGTTTTTTTGACAAAAAAACAGTTTTGCAACGCCCTCTAAAAGCGAGTATTTTGTATTTAGAGTCCGAAATAGGCGAAATCCGTTATAAAAATCCGATATATGCAATGAATTTTTATTGGAAATGCATTACAGAAAAATCGCTTCTTTTTTTATCTGTCCGTTGTGAGCGAATTTCCGATATATCCGAGTCCGATATATCCGAGGTTTACTGTAGTGAGTGTCAAAGTGGCAGGATGAGGCAGAGGTGGGGTGTGAAGTGTGTTGGGGGGGGGGGGGGTTCCGGGCCTTGTTATTATATTTATCTGCTTGTCTCCTTGTTGACATCATAGCAAAATACAGTAAAAAATATGCTAATATTGACATCATATACATATTTATCCATGTTTTTTGCTTTCTATTAGATGAATGGAGAAATCCCTCCTCCTTCAGACCTCGACCCCTCTAAAGACTCTGGACCAAAGACACCAAAAAACAAACCTCACTGAGCCCCAACAACTCGGAAATTAAATCTGCGTGACCCTTCCTATTTATTGACTTGTTTTTTGGGAAAACCACAGTATTAGGTACACGTGTCCAACAAGTGGACTGGATCATACATTTCTCCTCATTGGACGTAAGCATATTGTTTTTGTGTGTGGTCTGATGTTTACAAAATGCTCCTGAAAAAAGGGACACAAGCACATAATAATAATAATAATAATAATAATAATAATAATAATAATAATAATAATAATAATAATAATAATAATAATAATAATAATTAATAATAATGTTGTCAATAATGTTAATAATACTACTATTATATTAATTGTTAATTGTTAATTAATTGTTGTTAATAATATTAATATAATAATGGTAGTAATATTACAAAATACTTCTGGAAAAAGGAGCACAAGCACAATAATAGTAATACAAATAATGATAATAATACTACTATTATATTAATATTGTTGTTAATAATATTAATATAATATTGGTAGTAATATAATAATAATAATAATAATAATTATAATAATAATAATAATACATTCATTTTCTACCGCTTATCCTCACGATGGTCGCGGGGGTGCTGGAGCCTATCCCAGCTGTCTTGGGGCGAGAGGCAGGGTACACCTGGACTGGTCGTAAAAATAAAAATAAAAATATCATTATTAATAAAATTATGAATAAAAATTAATAATTAATTAATATAATTTATATTTATCATTATTAATATAATAATAATAATGATAATAATAATCATAATAAATTTATAATGCACTTTACATCAAATAAATGATCTCAAAGTGCACATATAGCAGACTACATGACACTTTTACGTGTAAAATATGTGTAAAAATATACGTGTACAAATGGACTGTCACATGTAAAATACTATATAGTCTGCCCCCCCCCCCTCCCCCGTCAATTTTATTAAATCAATGCGGCCCGCGAGTCAAAAAGTTTGCCCACCCCTGCTGTAGGATGTACACACACATATACAGTACACACTAAATCATGCAAATGAGCGACCAGTACAAGCAGAGTGGGGGCCGAAAAATTATCAACATTTTATGTCAATTATTAACATTTTATGTCAAACCGGATGAGGAAAAATACTAAAACTGCAGGTTGTTATCAGGTCGTGCTTTATATTATCCATCCACGATGGAAAGTAGTCCCCTTTTTGTTTTGATAACACGTGATAACGCATCATGATCAGCCACTAAAACCTGTCGGGGCTTTGAGTTAACCTTGAGTTAACCTTTGAGTTAAGAAGAATAATGAATCTAGTGTTTGACCGTGTACACTGTATGCTGGGAGTTTTCTACTATTTCTGCAATTCGGTGAATAAACTCCGCTGTAGGATGAAATATATGAAAATATGTGTATTTATATATATATATATATATATACGTATATATATATGTGTGTGTGTGTGTGGCACTGCTTAGTGGAATTGATATCGTCCAAACTGAGCATCACATGACTGGACGTGATTGTACTTGTCGCACATCCAAGAGTATGATATGTTCCTATATTTATTTAGAAGTTCTTACGTCGATTACGATGTCTTTCAAATCTCTGATATGAATATGATGCAAGGACTTGTGACATGACACGCATAATACAGTATGACGCTAGCTGGCTGTACAGAGTAAATCATTGGGGAATTCATTAGAAAAGGACAAGGCAAGACCTCTGGTAACTACTGCAGTCTTATTGGGAGTGACCAGGATGGATAGGATCAGGAAGGAATCCATCAGAGGGACATTACATGTTTAGAGGCCTTGGAGATAAAGTCAGTTATGGGCCAGACTGAGATGGTTGGGAGTGACCAGGATGGATAGGATCAGGAAGGAATCCATCAGAGGGACATTACATGTTAGAGGCATTGGAGATAAAGTCAGTTATGGGCCAGACTGAGATGGTTGGGAGTGACCAGGATGGATAGGATCACGAAGGAGTCCATCAGAGGGACATTACATGTTAGAGGCCTTGGAGATAAAGTCAGTTATGGGCCAGACTGAGATGGTTGGGAGTGACCAGGATGGATAGGATCAGGAAGGAGTCCATCAGAGGGACATTACATGTTTAGAGGCCTTGGAGATCAAGTCAGTTATGGGCCAGACTGAGATGGTTGGGAGTGACCAGGATGGATAGGATCAGGAAGGAGTCCATCAGAGGGACATTACATTTTTAGAGGCCTTGGAGATAAAGTCAGTTACGGGCCAGACTGAGATGGTTGGGAGTGACCAGGATGGATAGGATCAGGAAGGAGTCCACCAGAGGGACATTACATGTTAGAGGCCTTGGAGATAAAGTCAGTTATGGGCCAGACTGAGATGGTTGGGAGTGACCAGGATGGATAGGATCAGGAAGGAGTCCATCAGAGGGACATTACATTTTTAGAGGCCTTGGAGATAAAGTCAGTTACGGGCCAGACTGAGATGGTTGGGAGTGACCAAGATAGATAGGATCAGGAAGGAGTCCATCAGAGGGACATTACATTTTTAGAGGCCTTGGAGATCAAGTCAGTTATGGGCCTGACTGAGATGGTTGGAAGTGACCAGGATGGATAGGATCAGGAAGGAGTCCATCAGAGGGACATTACATTTTTAGAGGCCTTGGAGATAAAGTCAGTTATGGGCCAGACTGAGATGGTTGGAAGTGACCAGGATGGATAGGATCAGGAAGGAGTCCATCAGAGGGACATTACATGTTAGAGGCCTTGGAGATAAAGTCAGTTATGGGCCAGACTGAGATGGTTGGGAGTGACCAGGATGGATAGGATCAGGAAGGAGTCCATCAGAGGGACATTACATGTTAGAGGCCTTGGAGATAAAGTCAGTTATGGGCCAGACTGAGATGGTTGGGGGTGACCAGGATGGATAGGATCAGGAAGGAGTCCATCAGAGGGACATTACATGTTTAGAGGCATTGGAGATAAAGTCAGTTATGGGCCAGACTGAGATGGTTGGGAGTGACCAGGATGGATAGGATCAGGAAGGAGTCCATCAGAGGGACATTACATGTGAGAGGCATTGGAGATAAAGTCAGTTATGGGCCAGACTGAGATGGTTGGGAGTGACCAGGATGGATAGGATCAGGAAGGAGTCCATCAGAGGGACATTACATGTTAGAGGCATTGGAGATAAAGTCAGTTATGGGCCAGACTGAGATGGTTGGGAGTGACCAGGATGGATAGGATCAGGAAGGAATCCATCAGAGGGACATTACATGTTTAGAGGCCTTGGAGATCAAGTCAGTTATGGGCCAGACTGAGATGGTTGGGAGTGACCAGGATAGATAGGATCAGGAAGGAGTCCATCAGAGGGACATTACATGTTAGAGGCCTTGGAGATAAAGTCAGTTATGGGCCAGACTGAGATGGTTGGGAGTGACCAGGATGGATAGGATCAGGAAGGAGTCCATCAGAGGGACATTGCATGTTTAGATGCCTTGGAGATAAAGTCAGTTATGGGCCAGACTGAGATGGTTGGGAGTGACCAGGATGGATAGGATCACTCCCAACATCTCAGTCTGGCCCATGATGGAAAACTCAGGCGGAATCAATAAACGGCCTTTCTTTTAAATGGCAGATTCTGGAAGAACCATAAAGCTTTGTGTGCTGGTTATTGTGTGTAGCTGCTCTATAGGAGTCCACAACTCCACAATACAGATCATTTAGATGGGTGAACTGAGCCAGCAGTCAGTAACAGTTTATCAGTACCCTAACTGTTTATTTGTTTAAGTCAAAAGCGCTTGTCTGTGTAGCATTATATAGTGTGCATACAGGGAGCGGGGTTGCTAATAGCCTTTTCCCACCACAATTATTGGCTCTATCTGAGTTTTTTTAAACACTGGTAGTCCCGCAAAAAACATGTAATGACCACATTACACGTTACCGATGCTGTAGAAAACACTAAAATGCTAAAGCTACTTAGCATAGAGACGTCTTGAAGTAACCTCTTTTCCTCTACGTCCAGATCGGTTTCAGGATCCAACACATGAACTATATATTTTTATACTATATTTTTCCCTTCTATTTGTGTTGTCTTTAATATTTTTTAGCTTATTTTTAAGTGCCTTTTTGTGGCAATGTATAAATTAATAAATTTATATTTACATTTAAAAATAGTCCCAAAATACTATTTGTCCGAACTTGCAGTAGTGGGGTCACAGCTCGATCCGCCCATGACGTCATTCAAGCCAGAACCACCCCTGGTAAAACATATGACGGTTTTATCTTCCTTGTCAACTTTCCCGCTGTAGTGGGGAAGCGCGAATTTCCGAGGCGGAGATGTTGTGTAATGTCTGAAGGTGACAAGAGAGGCGGGACTTCCGGTCTGTTTTCCAAGCAGGAAGTCGTCGTCTGGCGGTCCCCTCCGCCGTTCGGAGGTGTGTTGGCTTCCGAGAAGCAAGAAAAAGTCATCTTTTAGGGTGAAAACTTGCCCTTAAGGCCGAGATAACTTGTTGAAGGACGCGCCTGCTTGAACTTGTCGTCCTCGGAAGTCGCGGCAGTCGGACGAAATGGGCAAAAGAGGAAGAAATGGCGACCTTTTCCGGGTAAGGGCTCATTTCTGCTCGAGGCAGCCAAGTGTTTTGTAATAACGATGTTACAACATTATAAAAACCTGTTTTGGGCGCGGTTTGTCATGAACTGAGTGCAAATAGTGCTAGTTGTGCGTATGGCAGCTACAGGTGAATTTAATGTGTGACTTGTAAAGAGACTAAAGGCTGCTTTATTCGTCTCTTTCATTCCAAAACTTAACAGTGACCTGTTGGCTGAATCGTCACATAAGTCCCGAGTGACGTCATGCCCACGAGCTATAGCGTCACGTGTCACCCTCGTGTGATATCACTTCAATGGCAGTTTTGTTTTGTAGAAGTGTGCCATTGTATTTTGTTCCTCTTATTTGACAAGGGCAATGCGTCTAAATGATATGATTAGAACTAATATCGCTTCAAATCTAGTTAGAAGTAATATCTCGTATTAATATAATATCATCCTAATGAGGACAAAAAGTACAGAAAACGGGTGTCTGGATATCATTCAGACACTTTCATAGTGTGAAGGTGTGGCCAATTGAAGTCAAGCTCATATTTTTGCCTCCTTTGTTTGCAGGTGACACTAAGTTTTCCAGAGATATGTTAAAACCTGCGTAGCCCACCGGCGACAGGTGCGATTCCCAGTCTCTGATCATTCACAGAGCCTCTTCCTGTCTGTAACAAGGACTTCCTAGAAAAAGACCCTGTCCTCCTGAGCCCTCCCCTGACATTTTGTGCCTTTCCGGGCCATGCTCCGCAAGCGAGGCGCACTCATTGTGTGTGGCGCCTTCCTGTTCCTCAGCTGGAACGTCATAATGGTGCACCTGCTGTGGGGCCGGACGAACGAAGAGCCCGAGAGCCCCACCGATGATGTGGTGGGCGACGTGCTCCGCATGGCAGACATGTTTGAGGCCGAGCTGGAGATCCAAAATAAAATCCTGACACAGATCCAGAACTACCAAACGCTCTGGCAGGGGCCTGAAGGGAAGAAGCTGAAGCAAGTCCGGCCTCGCCAGCCTGTCATCCCCATCCTGGTCATTGCCTGCAACAGGGTCTCTGTGAGACGCTGCTTGGACAAACTGCTGCAGACCCGCCCCTCAGACAAGCAATTCCCGATCATTGTAAGCCAAGATTGCGGGCATGCAGAGACTGCTGATGTGATCCGTTCTTATGGAAGTCGGGTCACTCATTTGACGCAGCCGGACTTGTCAGATATCGCCGTGCCACCAGAGCACAAAAAGTTTCAGGGGTACTACAAGATTTCCAGACATTACCGCTGGGCTCTGAATCAAGTTTTCAAGGATCATTCGGCCGTCATCATTGTGGAAGACGACCTTGAGGTATTGATTTATGTACGCAACAAATGTTTATATATTGACTCCCTTTTATGCTGTCCTCCTGTAGGTGGCGCCAGACTTCTTTGAGTACTTCGGCGCCACGCTGCCACTCCTGAAGTCCGACCCGAAACTGTGGTGTGTGTCAGCCTGGAACGACAACGGCAGGGATGGCTTTGTGGATCCAGCAGCGGCCAGTCTGCTCTACCGTACGGACTTCTTTCCCGGCCTGGGCTGGATGCTGCTCAAGGAGGCGTGGGAGGAGCTGGAGCCCAAGTGGCCCGCCTCCTTCTGGGATGACTGGATGCGCCAGCCCGCACAGCGCCGCGACCGCGCTTGCATTCGACCGGAGATCTCCCGGACATTAACATTTGGCCGTCAGGGTGTGAGCCTCGGTCAGTTTTACGACAAGTACCTGCGGTACATTAAACTCAACTCCCAGTTTGTGCCTTTCACCAAGCTTGACCTGAGTTACTTGAAGGAGGAGACGTACAGAAAGAGTTTTGAGAAGGAGGTTTACAGCGCTCCCACTGTCACGTTTGAAGATGTCAAGCAGGGACAGCTCAATGGTCCCGGGCCGTTTCGCCTACAGTACTCCAGCAAGGACAGCTTTAAAGTATTTGCAAAGAACCTGGGACTCATGGATGACCTGAAGTCCGGAGTGCCAAGGACAGGCTTCAGAGGGGTTGTCAGTTTCTTTTCAAGAGGTCGGAGGATTTACATCGCCCCGCCTCCGGGATGGAATCAGTATGATCCCACTTGGAACTGACAAACTTGGATCACACCAAAGACTGGCATCATTGTTATTTTGTTTTACATTTGTTTTTCAATGATTAGTAGTCATTTTGTGGAGGAAGGGCGTTCCTGCCAATGCCACTCAGGTCTTGTTCCTGCTAACCGCTTCATAAAATGTCCCCTGGCTTGACTTAACTGCTGTAATTCACAAGAGATCTATTTTTATACAATGATAAACGTGCACATGACATTCATTTCAAAAGGTGCCACTTTAAATTATTTGCAAACCTCTGGTGGCTTATTTATGTTGGGTACGACTATGACAACATTCTGTGGTGGTGGTGGTGGTGGTGGTGGTCTGAGCCGTAATGTTACTTACAGTAGTTCATGTTTATGTCCGCTCATGGTCCACTTCTATAGCTATGAGTTGACCTATTTTGCTGATTGTTGCTGTGTGCCATATATTACGTGCTACAGTGCAAACCAGATGCTTTCTGTGTTTTGTATTTTGGAATAATAAATGAGACAATGTTTAATTACAGAAGTGGTCATTCATCAAGTTTAGATGCTATTTTTTTGTAGAAGTGAAGGAGCTCAGGCAACTGATTTCTTTAAAAAACATAAAAGCTATTAGTAATCTTGTAAACAGCTATTTTGGTATGGTAACATTCAGGTTTACGGAAGCTGGTATGGCCCAAACTTAGTAATGCATCTGAATGGATATGCATCAAAATAACCCGGTGATAAGTCACAGTGTCACAATTTGCTAACAATCTGTGCAGTAAAGTCAGTTTCTAGTTTAAAAAGTGCAATTGTACTCATTGTGTTTCTCACTTATTCCAAATTAAGTATTTTCTAGCATATAAATTAACTAAATGAACTCAAATACAAGGCAGAAGAAGCACTGCAATTGTGAAAGGAGTATCCTACATTGGCCACTAGATGTCAGTAATTGTTTAGTGAGACACAAACTAGACGAGCCATCACCAAATGGTGGACCTCGGTCCGCATCCGAACCCCGAGACGGCCCTTTACAGACCCATGATCAATTAAAGTGAATGGGAAATATATATCCTACAAACCTAAGGTCGTTTTGTGGGTGCTATTTTATGTCTGGAGGGCTCTAATAAATATCTAAGAAATGTTAAAAAGTGCATTGTAAACAAGGTTTGTATGCCATAACTATACATAAATATTCATTCATTATCCTCACGAGGGTCGTGCACATGCTGGAGCCTATCCCAGCTGTCTTCAGGCGATAGGCGGGGTACACCCTGGACTGGTGGCCAGCCAATCACAGGGCACATATAGACAAACAACCATTCACACTCCCATTCATACCTATGGACAATTTGGAGTGGCTAATTAACCTAGCATGTTTTTGGAACGTGGGAGGAAACCGGAGTACCCGGAGAAAACCCACGCAAAACCCATCAACCCCTGCGAACCTCGTGAGGATAAGCGGTAGAAAACAAATGAAGGTTAGGTCTTCAACCTGAGCCCAAACTTTCTCACTCAATCAGCTCTGCCTCTGTCCATTTTTCGCCACTATATCCAACATTTGGCCAATGAGAGCGCACCTAGCTGCTTCTTACTTTATTAGCATATTTCAACATTTGACCAATCACGGATGATGACGTCTCCCTGCGTCATTACCCGTCCGTCCGTCCAGTATGTAGTACTGTTTCAACTGACTCAACGTTAAAGCAATGGGGACCAAATACACTATTTTCCGGTATAGAATTTGCTCTACCTTCTTTAATATTTGGGGTAGAGAAGTGAATGAGGTATCAAATTAAAGTTAAAGTCGTGCTTAATCGTTGTATCATTGCTTCTCAGTTTTAAACTTCAAAATAACCATCGTATTTTGCATCGAGAGCGCTCTATCCAGTCACAAAGCAGATTATACCTAACCACCACAAGTTGATTTTGATATTCTGACGACTAGCCTCCGGAAGTGACGTCAATGTGTGTTGTAGTCCCAAACTGTCCGCTGGGCTCACTTTCATGGCGGAGATGTGGGACCGAAACCGCTAGCTAGCTAGTTTGCTAGCCTAGCGATAAAGTATATGATGAGTTGTTTCAAGGATAAAAAAAAAAAGACCAGACGTTGCGGTGGACATTGTGAATATTTTCCGAGTTTGTTAATGTCGTAGCATCTTCTTGTTTATGCTGCAAAGAGAAGCGTCGACAATTTAGTGACGTACCGCTAGCACGTCAATCTGCAGGCTAGCTTAGCTTGTGTTGCTAAGTGACTCGGTGTGATGTGATATGGCAGGGAACCAGCCAAACAACAGCTCGACGTTTTTGATCTTTGACTTGCACTTCTGGACATCAAACGTCTCTAAATTGGACCCGCCTTTGGTATTTCATAACGGCGGCTGCCACGTCAGCTCGCTAGCATAAATTTCAAATTGCTATCGAAAGCGCCTAGTCTGGAATGGAGCCAGGCGACTTGAGGGAGAGTCCGGCGGGTTCCGGGGAGTCTGATGCCGGTGAGTGGAGGGAGGTTCGACCCGGTGGGGACGAGGAGCGCAAGGCCGCACAAACAGGTGAGACATCACCAGAGAAGATGCTGCAAAAGGACAGTTGCTGTGAAAACGTCGGCGACAAAGCGACGAAAGTAGGGGAGCAGCCACACAGCCCCTACGACGATGAACTGGACCCCCGAATCCAGGTACACAACATGGGATACTCACCCTGACAACTTTTTTATGTTTTGTTAAAAATGTCTTTGAAGCACTACATTTCACCCATTACCCATTACTACTTTGTATACTCCTTTTATATGTGTACATGTTCAGTACAAGCGTACAACAAAATATATCTTAACTGTGTTAAGAAATAAGAAAGAAAGAAGAAAGAAAGCTGTGAAATATATATTTTTTAAGTCAACAGCTCGGCCACTGATAGATGTTAAAGGGCACCTATTATGCTCAATATTCCGCCCTTTGTATTGAGTTGTGCACTCCTATAGAGCAGCTACACATGATAACCAGCACAGAACGCTTTCTAGATCTTCCAGAATCTGTACCTATTCCATCTGTATTTCTTTGGAGTTTGTGCCTCCCGCGAAATTTTTTAATTTTTTTCTTCCACCCACGGCCCACCTCTCGGCACGCCCATTCCGCTGTGATTGATCACAAGTACTTAGGGACCATCCATAATTTTCAACATTTTCACGAGCGTACAAACCGTACGAGGGGGGGAGGGGGTTAAGACATCAACGTACGCTTTTTTGAAAACCAGAAAATGTCGATGTCTGTATGTTTGAACCGCGGGACGCAGTCAAATTTTAGCGCGAATAGACTGGTCCCCTGTCGTCGTATGCTAGCGCGAGAGCTAGCATACGACTGTCCACAAAATCAATGTGATTTTCACTTCCTGTGATACACTATAGGTGTGATTGTTAAGCCTTTTCAAAACAGTTGTGGCATCTTTATTGCGTACTTCGCATTGAGTTGAGTTCAAGGGTTGTGTCCATCATTTCAAAGAAGATTTGATCTCCTCAGGCTTTTGGAAACCAGGGGCAACTCTTCTGCTCCTTGAGTAATCATGTGTGTATACAAGAAGTATTCCCTTGTTTAAAAAGTCCTGTGGAAAACAGTTGTTGCATCAGGACTTTTCTACATGTATCATTTGATAGAAAGAACAATACAAAAAGACCAAATTTGTAATACATTTGTATTTTCTTGAAAGAAAAATACAAAAAAGAGGCATTTGATATAATTTTTTATCTTGTTCGTGTTCAATACAATGTTGATGGGCAGTGACTGATTGACCAGAGTCCCAAAATACAGCCAGAGAACACTATTGGACATGTTAGAATTTCATGGCTGTATTGGGTCAGTTGGTCATGGACCTATCAACATTTTTCATTTTGGATTGTACTCTTTTTGCTCAAAAGAGTACATTTTGTACTCTTGTGAAAATGTTGAAAATTATGCATGGCCCCTTAAGACTTCTGGTTTTGTGCCGATAGCTGCCGAAGCCAACATTGTAGGAGTTGATAAATGGAGTCGATAATAAACAGCGATTTATCTTTATAAAATGTCCGCCTTCAACATACAGCCATATGTGTTGGATGCTGAATTCGATCCAGAAGTACAGACTGGACAGTCTGAGGTTTCTAAAGAAAAGAGGTTACTTCAACACGTCTCTCAGTGGTAAGTAGCTTTAGAATTTTAGTGTTAGATTTTCTACAGCATTGGTAACGTGCAATGTCGTCATTACACGTTTTTTTGCGGGACTACCGGTGTTAAAAAAAAAAAACTTGCATATTTGGCTGTTAATGCTCACACTACATATTCTATACCAGGGGTGGGCAAACTTTTTGACTCGCGGGCCGCATTGATTTAACAAAATTGACAGGGGGGGGGGGGGCATAATACTATATATTCTACACGTAACAGTCCACCTGGAATTATTGTATCTGTAAAAATGTAGTGCAATCAGCTATATGTACTTGTACCATGGTGTACCAAGGTTGTACCATAATGCCAGGTTGTATATTAAGTTTCAATGAAATATTTTGGGCCGTATTCAAATCAAATCAACTTTATTTATATAGCACTTTTCCTGCAAGGAGATGCAACACAAAGTACTTTCCAGAATTAAAACAATTACCACAATTAAAAAGGAAAACAATGAAGAAAAAAGAAAGCCCCTCCTTCCCACCCTCCATACTAGACCCACACACACACACCCATCCACCCACACACACACCCACGCAAGCACACCATCACCCACAGTAGGGAGACATGGCATGGTACTGAGGAACAAGGAAACGCCACCTTTGGGGCCGTCCACACTGGGAGAAGCAGCAGGCCGTGCTATCGGAGGACCAGCACCCGGCCCCTCCGACTCCGTTAGACGGGCGGACCCCCACATTAAAGGGAGGAACCCCCCAGCCGGCCGTGTCGAAGGGACCCAAGGATGGCACCCCCTCAGCATACCCAAACAGCCCCCAGTGTGGAGGACCCCCCTGAGGAAACACTGGAGTTGGAGCTAAAGACTAAGACCATAAAATAGGACTAAAAGATAAAACATAACACTGGAGTTAAAAAACTGAAGACCAAGAGCAGAAAATATGACCAAAAAGATAAAACATAAAAGATAAAACATATCTTATATCTTAACGTATTCAAACACTTGGCGGGCCGCATGTGGCCCCCGGGCCGTAGTTTGCCCACCCCTGTTCTATACACTCTATAATGCTGCTTTTGTCCCCTACTGAGACAAAATAAACACAGTTAGGACGCTGATAAACTGCTTGCAGTTCTGACTGTTCCACATGACGAGGTAACGTTGGAAAGGCGTCGGGTTTCAGCAAGTTTGTCGCCAAGTCCAGTTGCACGGTGGCCAAAACAGACAAAAACAGTGGACAAAACAGTCCAGTGTGAAAAACCATTGACAGATTAAAATGCATTTCTTTTGCTGTTAGGAAGCACAAACTCCCAAGCACCTGTTCCTGATGTTTTCCTGGTTAGGAATTGTAAACAAATGTAGCTTTCCCATACACCCTAAGAAACAGGTTGAGCTTGGGGGAGGGCAGAGAACATATCTGTCCTCCATGCCACGCCCTCAGGAAGCCTGGTAATCTGTGACATCACAAATCACCATTGTTAGAACGCCCTATGAAACCGAGCGTTTAGATGCGCAATACGCAAACCTCATTATCTGAAACTTTGCATTGTTTAACACAAGAATACTACATCTAACTACAATTAATAGGTCAGAAAAGTAGAAAAAGCACCATGGGTCCTCTTTAAAGTAAATTAATATCCCTGATAGCTTGTCTTATAGTTTGAAAGGTTTAAAGTTGTACTTAATTTTCAAAGCACTAATTTGACTTGAGTGGTTAGCGCGCAGACCTGACAGCAAGGAGACTCGAGGTTAATTAATTATTTAATAATTTAAAAAAATTATTTAATTAATTTTTAATTATAAAAAGTTAAATGCGGATTAAAAAAATGTAAACAGAATTTAGGAAAAAAACAAAACAATTTGAGAAAAATGAAACAGATTTCATAGGGTCCTACAAATTCATATTAACATCAACAAAAATGAAATCAAATACATCCAGACTCCAGCTGTGATGTATTGATTGATTGATATTGATTAATGATGCATTCAAATGCACTGGGAACTTTAAATGTTAGGCATAGGCTTAAAGACATAAACCAATCAGAGGATGGAAAACTGCTGCCATCTCTGCGCCAGGTAGTGAATCTGAAATCGGATTGGTTGGTCATTACTAATAATGTTTAAGGGACATCGGCCAGCACTACTGATTCTGAAGGCCCCGGGCAAATGACACTGACATGGTATCACCTGAAGGTTGTGATCTACGTGTCACAAGTAGGAATGTTCTCATTTGTTGCCTTTTTCCCTCCCAGGAAGAGTTGGAGCATCTGAATGAAGCCAGTGCAGAAATAAACAACCTAGAGCTGCAATTGGATGTAAGTTAAACAAAAGCTATGTTATCTGTTTTTGATTTATGTATAAACATGGCATCTTACATGTTTTAGTGTGAAATAACAAAGATCTTTCTAAAACACTTGCATCCCTGCTGCTATAGTATTTCACCCAGCTACCCAGAAGGTGCCAATCAATATGATAATTCCATTTGTAATATTATTCAGCGAAATAGCATCTGGGAAACTGCGAGCTCTTTTGGATGCTCCGCGTCCTGACAGTCGGCGCTCATTTTCAGCCGCGCTTGAGTGCGAAATCCAATCAGCCTTTCCACTTGAGAGACATTCAATCTGGTATGCTTGGTGCTTCTCCCACGTCCAGGACGCCAGGTCAGGGTACCGTAAGATCCTCACCGAGTCTGCCAGGAAGCTCAACGCGCACAGCTCTCAGCTCGGCGCCTGCATTGACAAAGCGAGGCCCTATTATGAGGCCCGTCGGCTGGCCAAGGAGGTTTGTGCAGGGCTTCTCTGTCAACGTCTAAGAATCGTGTCGTGTCCTGTGTAGTTTGCGGTAGGTGCTGCTGTTTTGGTTAGCAACAGAAATAGACGTTAACACTTGAGGCCTGTGTTTGTTTGAAATACATTGCTGTGTTATGATATGATGATATTTCTGTTTTGTGATGTTGATGAAGTCGTGTCTCTGCAGGCTCAGCAGGAGACCCAGAAGGCAGCGCTAAGCTACGAGAGAGCCGTTTCCATGCACACGGCCGCCAGGGAGATGGTCTATGTGGCAGAGCAGGGACTCATGGCTGATGGAAAGAACACACTGGATCCCACGTGGCAGGAGATGCTCAACCACGCAACCTCCAAGGTAACAACAATGAGGTATATGCATGGGTATCCGTATCCGTAAATGACTACATCTCCTCCTTCAGGTGAATGAGGCCGAGGAGGAGCGCCTTCGCAGCGAGAGGGAGCACATGCGTGTCACCCACGCCTGCCAGGAAGCCGAGGCTCGAGTCCAGTTGCTCCAGAAGTCCCTCAAGAGGGCCATCGTCAAGTCCAAACCTTACTTTGAGCTCAAGGCGCAGTTCAACCACATCCTGGAGGTGAAGCACTAAAAACACATAAACTAGATTAGCATCGATGTTTCCTTTCTAATGTGAACACATTGTACAATTCAAAAGACGCTCCTGTCTTTTATTTATTCAGTGTAATGGAATGTAGTACTTGGCAGCAACCAGAAGACGGTGTGTTAGTTTGCAAAGGTCAGGGTTGTCCAAATTGTGACCTCCAGCTTATTTTTCATTGTATGAATAAAATTAAACAAAAAAAAACCCAGCAAAAATGGGAACTGTAGAACAAAAGGAGAAGAGGCTGAAATGTGGATACTAATTATAAAATACATCAATTATTTTTAGTAGGGATGGGGGATATGGACCAAAACTCAGATCCCGATATATTGATGTAGACCAGGGGTGCTCACACTTTTTCAGCATGCGAGCTACTTTTAAAATGACCGAGTCAAAATGATCTACCCACTACAAAAATGCAAAACATCTATTTATTTTCAAATGTATTGAGGATTATTTGTACGTACAATGTATGTTGATGTACCTTACATAACCAAATGAGCCAATATTGCAAAACACACATAATTAACTATTAACATTTTTTGTAATTACCTGAGTTTACTTTGATGACTTGCACTGAATTGAACCAGCCAGGGATGCATAGTCCGGACAGTAGCTGCTGATGGCCAGCCTCAAGCACACTTCCAAATGTTTATCAGTCATGGATAATATCCGTATCATAATATCCGTATAATATTCCATATCCGTATGGAAGTGATATGTTTTTGCCTTTTTACTTGGTCCAGTTTTTGCCTTTTTACTTGGTCCAGCTCCTTCACTCATTTTAGTGACCATAAACTTTAGCGAGGGCTTAAAATCTGACGCAATTCGCCGACTAGCTTAGCACTTTGCATCGTTGTTTACGCATGAGCGGTGACCTAAAGGTCAAAATTCAGTTGTCATCTGACTGGTTGTCCTGTATGTCAATCAAGTAACGGGGATGGCTGATAGGCTGACATCGTAAGTTCTGCTGCACTTAGAGATGTTGTTTGATTTGATTGGTCGCCCGAAGGGCAACATTCAGTTGTCATCTGAATGGCTGCCCTGTATGTCAATCAAGTGACGGCATTGATGCTAGGATGATATTTTTTTAATGTCACGCCGCGATCGACCAGTACCACCTCCGCGATCGACCGGTAGATTGCGATCGACTTAATGAGCACCCCTGATGTAGACGATCGAGATACAATGTACGTATATCTTGATATCAAAGTCAAAGCCAAATGTGTGCAAAGTTTTATTACAATCTTAGAGAAAAATAGCCACTGATGGCATATTCTCTTTTTTAAATAAATATAGAAAAAGTTGAACATAATGTGCAATCATGCTGCACTCAAGGTAGCCTCTGCAGCCGGGTTAGCGCTGCGATTGCTTCCATCTCTCGTCCCCATGACGACAGATGGTAAACATGGTTGATGCCGTCTTATACAGCAACCTTTATACCGTCTTTTTCGCCGTTCACTCACGCCATCCATATCTCCGCTGGGATCTGATCATTCAGTGTAGTGAAGGCATGCTGACAGCTAAAGCTAACATCTGCTCCCGAGTGTCAACAATGGCTCAAGCGGGAAGCTACAAACGTAAAAAGATGAACATCCATAGCTGCACACTTGCTTGAGTGGTCGGTATGGCCCAAATACACATTACAAGGAAGTAATACATACAATTAAACACTAAAAACGCCACAGGAGACACAGAGCTGCCGTAACTAGACCTCCGCATCAAATCCAGTCTAAATCCATATGAACGATATGCTTGTTTTTGATATTGTGCTTCAAAAGAAATAGATATTTAAAAAAAATCTCGATACCAAACCCAGTTTTTAGCCTTTTTACACAACTAAAAACCACATAAAGCACATTTTGGACCCTCTGATATATAGCAACATTATTAAGGACATGATTTGGAACTCATTGTTGTAGTTCATGATGGAGGTGTTGTCTGCCCTCGCAGGAGCACAAGACCAAAGTACTGCAGTTGGAGCAGCATGTGTCCAAAGTCAAGACACGCTACTCCATCGCCCTCAGGAACCTGGAGGAGATCAGCGAGCAGATCCACGCTCAGAGGGGGCAGGACCACGACGAGGTGGGACGTCCCACCGTCTGCGGCGGGCGGAGCCCTCCTGTGGGGGCCGAGTCTGATGCCGGAGCACGGGAAGAAGGAGGTGCCTGTGGTGGCGCCGTAATGGGACGTGACCGATCGGACGCGGCCGGTCAGCTGCTGGAAAAGTTGAAGGAGAAGGAGGAGGACAAAGAGAGGGCGGGCTCGGACTCCCTTTCCGTCTTCAGCCTGCAGACCATTGCCTCCGACCTGGAGAAATACGACTCCATCGAGCACCTCGGGGATCTGAGTGACGTGGGCAGCGTTACCGGGGAGGAGGGCGAGAGGGATCAAGCGACGCACCGACGAGACAAGATGGCGACAGAGATGAGCGCCAGAGAACGCCAGCAGCAGTTTTACAAGCAGCACCACCGAAGCTTTAGCTTGTGAGGTCGTCGAGGCGGGTAGAACTCGCCGCCTCCCTCCCGCAGGCCAAAGATGGCAAACGTGCTGCTGACATGTACAACCGGAGTGACGCGGCTGTATGTGGAAATAAGTGACACTTTATCGGAAGGTTAAGGTGACCTTTAGCATCACAGGCTACTTACTATACGCGCACTCCTTCGAAGGGAGCAGAAACGAAGCTAGCTAGAACACGCACTATACTATCACTCCTCTGAGGGAACCCAGTGGAAACCCGTTAGCATACCATGCTAGTTACCTCGTGCACTATACATTCATAGTGTAAGCTACTTTAATGGGTTACTTGTTGTAGTCCCAAACTGTCCGCTGGGCTCACTTTCATGGCGGAGATGTGGGACCGAAACCGCTAGCTAGCTAGTTTGCTAGCCTAGCGATAAAGTATATGATGAGTTGTTTCATGGATAAAAAAAGACCAGACGTTGCGGTGGACATTGTGAATATTTTCCGAGTTTGTTAATGTCGTAGCATCTTCTTGTTTATGCTGCAAAGAGAAACGTCGACAATTTAGTGACGTACCGCTAGCACGTCAATCTGCAGGCTAGCTTAGCTTGTGTTGCTAAGTGACTCGGTGTGATGTGATATGGCAGGGAACCAGCCAAACAACAGCTCGACGTTTTTGATCTTTTACTTGCACTTCTGGACATCAAACATCTCTAAATTGGACCCGCCTTTGGTATTTCATAACGGCGGCTGCCACGTCAGCTCGCTAGCATAAATTTCAAATTGCTATCGAAAGCGCCTAGTCTGGAATTCATAGTGTAGTGTAAGCTACTTTAATGGGTTACTTTAATGTTCGAGCTCCCTTACGATGCTCTCATTGACTTCTCGCGGGGAGCTAGGCGGGAATCCATTAGCTTGGCAAGCTAATTAGGGCATTTACTACGAGGTACCCGAGCGGCAATCCGTTAGAACAGCACGCCAGTTTCAAAGTTTACTATATGTTCACGTCTCCAAGGGGAAGCATGTGGAAATTGTTAAGCATGAAGAAAGTGAGCGTGTGATGCTTTGTGTGATTACAGGTTGGTTTGCCGTGTGACACGCGTGTGTCGTGTCACTTGATGGCAGCAGTTTGCTGCTTCGCCCTCCCCCCTCTTTGCACATTTCCCCAATGAATGTTCCTCGATCAAACTCAACCCATTTGACACGTGATTAGATGGGTTATGACATGTTTTTTAAGGGCGGGGGGGGGGGGGGGGGGGGGCAGAATGTGAGCGCTGATGGCGAAAACGCTGCATGACGACGCTCTCGTTTTCTGCTCCTGTTCCTCGTGAAAAATAAGCTTTCTCCTAATGTGTTTTATTTTTGTTGTTTTATTAAATGTGGTACAAATGTATTTCGTTAGCGAGAACACGTTTTTTCCTGTTCAATTTTAAAAAAATATCTGTCTTTTGATTGAATTGTGCCTTGCCGGCAAACAACTATCAAATAAAATGGTAGCTTACCTGTGCTGCTTTAAATGCACGTGGAGTTTTGCGTCGGGAAATAACTAATTTTTGCGCCCTCAATTGTTTGTTCGCTTACATTGGTTTCCAAATTTTTACTAAAGTTGATTCTTGCACTCGTCGGGACATTTGATAAAAAAACTAAACTAATTCGCAGAGTGAATTCTTACGTGGGTAACAATTGATTTTCCAAATTCTGACAAAATTCAGATTTTTACACTAATCTCAGAATTTTTAAGATGCGGAGTCAAAATGTTACCATACTTTTCAGCGGATGTAAGCGTATGAATTCATACATTGGTCCTAGAGGTCATAGACGACGGTCAACGATTTACGAGTGTCGTATATCAACCATATGAATTCTTACATTGTTCTCCAGATTTTGACTAAAGTTGATTCTTGTTCTCATCTCTGAAATTTGACATTGTGGAAGTTGGATGATTAAAAAAAAACTGTAATTCTCAGAGACACTTCATTATGTGGCTTGTGACTTTATCTTTATGATCCTGACTCAAGCAACAACTGATTTTTACGCTAACCTCAGAATTTTTAAGTTGCGGAGTTAAAAAAAAAAACAGGATAATTCTTGTAGGCGTATGAATTCATATATTGTCCCCCCCCATTTTGACCAAAGAATCGATTCATACATTAGTCTGAATTTTGACATAGGACAGTGAATGATTAAAAAAACTGGATCATTATCAGTGACTTTAATATTAAGCATATTAAGTCTTACGTTGGCCTCCATATTTTGACTAAAGTCACAATAGATTCTCACGTTAGTTTTTGAATTCTGACGTTGAGGACGATCAATGCTTGAGAAAACAGGATCATTCTCAGTGGAGTCTAAATGTTGGCATTCTTACGTTGGCCTCCAAATTCTGACTAACAAGTTTTATTCCTATGCTAGTCTCTGAAGTTTGAATTTGGAATTAAGAAATTTCCAATTAGAATTTGGAAATGTTCACATACAGATCAGAAAATGAGCTAATATGAGCTATTTAACCTATACCTATTTCAATGCTGAAACCCTAAAAAAATGTTATTTTCCCTTTCCATAACTGTCGTGTATATTTACCAAGTTACGGCCATATTATTATTGTAGCAGCTAACATGAAAAACCTTTTATCTGGCAGACTAACACGACGCATCCAAGAGTGTGGATACCTAGCTCTCCATTTGGCTACAAAGACTCAACAAGAAGCCCGACTGAAGCACACGTCCTGTGCTGGAAGACACAGCCATCCCAATGAGCGGACATCGTAAGTGTGTTGTTGTATCTATGCTGCTGCTGTTGACAGAACGAGCATACTAAGTTTGTGACGTTTTGGTAGTGTTTTAACTCGTTTTCTTGTGTTACAATACAGAGAAAAGGGAAAGATACAGTAAACCTTGGATATATCGGATTCAATTGTTCCCACTGGTTTTGTCTGATATAAGCGAAATCCGTTATATGCGTATACCGGAAAATGTCCGTTTTACGCATATATGGGATTTATATCCGGTATATGCGTAAATGGGATTTTATCCGTTATAAAAAGGCACTTCCTTGACTATGTTTCCAATGTACCTGGACGCGCAGGCAACGCTGCAAACGCTGCAAATGACGTCGTATAGCGGCCTGTCACGATTCGGCGAATCGGAGCGCCACGATGCGGCCATCCGATATATGCCAGGGAAATTTCATGGAAATGCATTGGAACGGGACTGGAGATTTTGTCCGAAATAGGCGAAATCCGTTATAAAAAATCCGATATATGCAATGAATTTTTATTGGAAATGCATTACAGAAAAATCGCTTCTTTTTTATCTGTCCGTTGTGAGCGAATTTCCGATATATCCGAGTCCGATATATCCGAGGTTTACTGTATATGTGTTCATTTTTTCACATAAGGATTGTGAATGCAAGCCAGGGTTCAATTCCACCCTCGGCCATCTCTGTGTGGAGTTTGCATGTTCTCCCCGTGCATGCGTGGGTTTTCTCCGGGTACTCCGGTTTCCTCCCACATTCCAAAAACATGCTAGGTTAATTGGCGACTCCAAATTGTCCATAGGTATGAATGTGAGTGTGAATGGTTGTTTGTCTATATGTGCCCTGTGATTGGCTGGCGACCAGTCCAGGGTGTACCCCGCCTCTCGCCCGAAGACAGCTGGGATAGGCTCCAGCACCCCCCGCGACCCTCGTGAGGATAAGCGGTAGAAAATCAATGAATGAGTTCTCCTCCTAGTTTGTGTGGAAGTGGTAACTTTTTGGCTTCTTATTTTGTCTTTCCCCACCCTCGGCCATCTCTGTGTGGAGTTTGCATGTTCTCCCCGTGCATGCGTGGGTTTTCTCCGGGTACTCCGGTTTCCTCCCACATTCCAGAAACATGCTAGGTTAATTAGCCACTCCAAATGAATGAGGATTGTGAATGCTGGGCAAAATTACCCCCAAAAAGCGCCGTACCTCTTTAACTTAAGAACTAAGAAGCCGTTTTTTTAATGATGGTACGTTCATTCATTCATTCATTTTCTACATCTTTTTCCTCATGAGGGTCGAGGGGGTGCTGGAGCCTATCTCAGCTGTCTTTGGGCGAGAGGCGGGGTACACCCTGGACTGGTGGCCAGCCAATCCCAGAGACAATCACATATAGACAAACAACCATTCACACTCACATTCATTTGGAGTGGCTAATTAACCTAGCATGTTTTTTGGAATGTGGGAGGAAACCGGAGTACGAACATGCAAACTCCACACAGAGATCACCGAGGGTGGAATTGAACTCGGGTCTCCTAGCTGTGTGGCCACTGCGCGCTTTTTAAAAATAATTTTTCGTCAGTATTTTGACCTACGCATGACTAAAATAACTTCTAAAAAAATTTATTCTCTTAAAATTGCAATTTATTTCTCATTAGAATAAAATATTTGTCGTCTCGCCAAGTGTGTTTTTTTTTAAAAACCAATATCATTTTATAATAAAGCAATTGATAAGCGCTAAACGTTACATGGAACTGTTATTCACAAGTGCCCGCAAGGTATGCTGGGTAGTCCAATGGCAACAACAATATGCGCAATGAACACCCGTCCTTGTTTACTTCACTGTCGACAATCTCAAGCAAAAATGCGACAAACACAGAACAGTACCCAGCATGCCAGAAACCGGAGTACCCGTAGAAAACCCACGCGTACACGGGGAGAACATGCAAACTCCACACAGAGACGGCCGAGGGTGGGATCATGGTACGTTTGATTTGAAATTAGAATTGTGACACTAATTCTTCTAATTCTGCACTAAACTAATACTAAATTATGATCATCTGGTTATGTACGTATTTATTTTACTTGTATGTGACAGTGAAGTCCAGAGGTGACTTGTCAATGTAATCATGAATATCCTGATCACATAACTGATTGCAGTTTGAATCTTCAGCTGAATCCCCTGAAATCACTTTTTTTTGCTGTGTGGATTCAAGAGGAACCTGTCATGCAGTCATGCCCATCATGATACCATCAATAAAAAGCGCTGGCATCTTTTGGAGTGTTAGATGGCACGCACCGAAGAGGAGGAGAAAGCATTCGCTTCAATTATTCAGCTGCTGTAGAAAAATGGCAGCACGGAATACACACTATAAAGACCAGGATGGAGAAATGTCTGCATCCTATATACTGACACCGAGACGGACTTGATGACAGGTATGTTTCAACCGCAAAGGAGGGCTTTGCGGTACTGTTTCAGGGGTGCTCCAAAGTGTGGCCTGGGGACTGCTTTCGATTCATTACCGTGCCCTCCATATTACAGAAGTGAAACGTATTAATGAGATATATAATGACATATATAGCAAACTGGACCCCTCCTGCACAGCGTGCTTTATTGTCATGATAATGACTATGACCCCCCCATCACCCTTTAAGACAGAGGTAGGGAACCTATGGCTCGGGAGCCAGGTAGGGCTCTTTTGATGACTGTATCTGGCTCTCAAGCATTTACCACAATAAAAATGTATGTTTGCTAACATTTTAAAGTAAACATCACAGAAATCACTGTTAAAAATATTAAAAATCAACAACTTTCTTATGCATTTTAATCCGTCCATCTATTTTCTACTGCAATACGGCCGACCATATCTATCTTTCCTGATGATATTTTCCAGGTCAAACACCAAAACTCGATTATTACTGGGTAATGCGGTAGTCTACCTCGGTCATTAAGATGTAAATGTAAACCAGGGGTGGGCAAATATGTTGACTTGTGGGCCGCATTGATTGAACAAAATTGTCCAGGGGGCCAGAACATATATTTTACACACACACACACACACACACACATACTTATAATTTTCCTTGAATTATTTGTCTATTTTTGTCTGTAAAAGTGTTATATCAGTTGTATGTTCTAATGTCCCTTTTTTCAGGAGCACTTTAAACATCACACCACATCAAACTATGTTATTTTAATTTTAATATTTTTTTTTTACTAATATAAATAAATAAGACATCCAACTTGCAAGTCGTGTTGCCAGTTTGTATGTTAAAATAATAATAATAATAATAATAATACATTTTATTTAAAATTGCCTTTCAGGACACCCAAGGTCGCTGTACAGAAGATAAAAAAACATCAATATAAAATACAAGATAAAAGACAACATACAATGAATAAGAACATGGTGGAAAAAGCAACTGGCGGGCCGGATTCAAACGCTTGGTGGGCCGCATGTGGCCCCCGGGCCGTAGTTTGCCCACCCCTGATGTAAACTTTCCTCCTTTAGTCAAATAGTCACCTAGCTAAAGCTGCAGAACCAAGCCTTCTGGCAAAGATGGCCAAAAGAATGAAATATACGGAGTACGGTGCAAAACCATGCAGCAGCAGAAGTTGCATTAATGGCAGCAAGTATTTGATTTATTATTAGACACTGCGCTGCTCATGAAAGTGTGCTGGCCACACCCCCTTGGCGTGGGGTAGTGTCCCTGGTCTACGTAATTAGAGCCCATTATATCTAAAACTGTTGGTCTTACATAAAAATGCACACATTTTATTGCATTCAATGTTTAAAAAAATGTATATGGCTCTCACAGATACACATTTTAAAATATCTGGCCTTCATGGCTCTCTTAGCCATAAAGGTTCCCGACCCCTGCTTTAAGATGTGTTCCTGTGTGGAGTGTGCTCGTTCCTGCATGGCGGGAATCAGAAGCGACTGTTACGCGCCTGTGCGCATGATGACGTAGAGGAATTAGGTCCAGATTGCGAGGGGAGGGGAGGAGGAGGAGGAGGCGGGACTTTAGCGAATCGGTGCTTCGTCTCCGACGGGGCGCGTTTGTACATAGTGCATGTATTGTTTGTTGTTTTTGTTCTTTTATTATTTGTGTCATTCCGTAGCTTTACCGCGCCTACGTTCACCGGACGGAACCGAGTCGGGCCGTTTTGCTTGTGCTGGTATCGTCCTGTTTAACGTGAAGCTTGGCAGCCATCCTCCGAAGCCTTAGGAGAAGAGGAAAAGGTAGCAAAAAAATGCACATTTGCACCGAGTTTGCTTTATTTGTTTATTTTTTAATTCCATTTCTCCACAAGGTGTCCCCGCAGCGGCTCCGCAGGACGTGATCTTCTCAGTGCCTAGTCCGATCCAAAGTAAGTAGACTTTGCATCAGTAGTGGCTGCCATTACTCGAGTCGGACTGGTTCGGCGCAGGACGTTTTGTCCGAGATTCATATCCGTGTTACAATGAGGCCATACTTCCTGCAACCGAACCGAAGTGTTGATTTTTTTTTAGAGCGGTCTGGATCGGTTCGTGTACGGCCTCAAACCCCCTCCTCCTCCATCCCTCTTCACCGAGGCCGTCACGGATGTTCTCGTCAAGGAGGGCCGACACGCAGCATCCGGCAGCCTGACGGCACCCTCCCTGTGACCCCCCTCACACGCACGCGAACGCGGCATCTCCGAACCTCCGTGCGCGTCTTTTTTTTTTTTTGCATGGATCGTCGTCCCTTCCGGCGATGTGGTGGGTACGAGCGCTTGGTTCCCACGCAGCTTCCGGCATTTTAAAGCCACAGCAACGCGAGCGTGAGCCGTGCGTGACAGGCGCACGAGGGAATAGTCCACCGATATGGCGATACTACTGTCGATTCCGATTATACCGATTCCGACAAACTGCAGTACCTTTAGCAAATATCACAATATCAGCATAAATAAAGAGAAAACACTTTCTTGCCTTCATTGACATATTTTGTAAATGTAACATGAACATAAATGAAGAGAAAATCCAGTATTGTAATACTGTTAGCAAGTACAACAATATGAAGACAAAACGTATAGAGAAACAATATCAGCATAAATCAATACTACATGTATATACAGTAAACCTCGGATATATCGGATTCAATTGTTCCAACTGGTTTTGTCCGATATAAGCGAAATCCGTTATATGCGTATACCGGAAAATGTCCGTTTTACGCATATATCGGATTTATATCCGGTATATGCGTGAATCGGATTTTATCCGTTATAAAAAGGCACTTCCTTGACTATGTTTCCAATGTACCTGGACGCGCAGGCAACGCTGCAAACGCTGCAAATGACGTCGTATAGCGGCCTGTCACGATTCGGCGAATCGGAGCGCCACGATGCGGCCATCCGATATATGCGAGGGAAATTTCATGGAAATGCATTGGAACGGGACTGGAGATTTTGTCCGAAATAGGCGAAATCCGTTATAAAAAATCCGATATATGCAATGAATTTTTATTGGAAATGCATTACAGAAAAATCGCTTCTTTTTTATCTGTCCGTTGTGAGCCAATTTCCGATATATCCGAGTCCGATATATCCGAGGTTTACTGTACTAACAGCTGTCTTGCCATTGTTGCCATGCCGTTCCATTAAAACTGTTAGCAAATATGACGATATTGTCATCAATGAAGAAAAAATGTTTCTAGAAACGTTTGTTTTGTCATTGTTATGCTAGCACGATGTAGGCGTATATGTTGAGACGATGTGTATTGTTGTATTTTTCCAGCGATATTTGTGAGTATGACAGTATCGATGTTAATAGCGATAAAACGAATTGACTCAGTTGTAATGCGATTGCAGTATTGCAATATTTTCCTGCAATGGTCGTTAATGGTATCAAGACTTGGACATTCATTCATTCATTCATTCATTTTCTACCGCTTTTTCCTCACGAGGGTCGCGGGGGGTGCTGGAGCCTATCCCAGCTGTCTTCGGGCGTAAGGCGGGGTACACCCTGGACTGGTCGCCAGCCAATCACAGGGCACATATAGACAAACAACCATTCACACTCACATTCATACCTATGGACAATTTGGAGTGGCTAATTAACCTAGCATGTTTTTGGAATGTGGGAGGAAACCGGAGTACCCGGAGAAAACCCACGCATGCACGGGGAGAACATGCAAACTCCACACAGAGATGCCCGAGGGTGGAATTGAACCCTGGTCTCCTAGCTGTGAGGTCTGTGCGCTAACCCCTAGACCACCGTGCCGCCCCACTTGGACATACATGAAGACTAAAATATATATAGAAAGAAATGTGTTGCCATTAGGTATTTTTTTTAACAATTTCATGCAAATTGTCCCAAAATGTGATCGAAAAACATTCAGTTTTCAACCTCCATAGTCCACCACAATCAGTCCTGGTTGAATTTGATACCAAAACAGGTATTTTTATTTTTACCATAGAAAATGTAAACTGAATCGGCCTACGTGGTCATCGAAAAAAAACCTTCGATAAGTTCCATTTCTGGTTCTAGGGTTATAATCATCATTGTTGTATAGTATATATGTCAGCAGTGAATAATAAAGCTGCTATTGTGGCCAAATATTTTTGCACTGCATGAATTCATGATCAAATGTATTTGTATTAAGGCATTTCTATTAGTTTGCCATTAAAATAGCTGTTTGCGATCATCCCTCCGCCAACATGTGTTGCCTGCTGCCTTGCCTCGGCTCGCCTTCTAACTTGTCACCTGCAGCGTTGATGCGCATGACACTCGGGAGTAGAAATTGTTCCTATCCGCCGACTATTATTATTATTATTATTATTACTATTCAAATTAGGCCCGAAATTTACATTGAGGGTTCCTATCATTATTGATGTGGTGTTTGATTCCACTAATATGTGTTGCATCTAAAACTAACACAAATGTACTGAGTCAAAACGGAAGCTTCGTGTTTGCATAAGAGTATGAATATTTCACGGAGGATGGACCGTCGGTCGTTTGCAGTGTTTTACAGCAGAGATTGGGGGCGCTGTCCGTGGTGCTGAAGCTTTTAATTGCATTTCTAGCCGGAGGCCAGTCGACATCCGCCCCCCTCCCCCAACCCCCTCCTCTACCGCCATCCTCTCAGTGCCGGAGAAGTTACAGGCCGCTTTGCTTTCATCCGGCCCAGTGTGTGATGTGTTGCTATTAATGACTCCCGGTGGGCTGTCCCGCTCTCTTCTCTCCTGCCTCCCACCCCCCCAGATGGAGCTCGGGTGGTGTCTACTTCCTGCGCGCTCCTTGTCAGTAAACTCTAAAAATATTGCGGATAATGTTCGTGCCGTCTCCAGCAGCGTTTGTCTGTCTTCCACCGGCAAGCCTCCCCCCGCCATCTGTCTCCCTCACGGAGGTGCTTTTGCTTTTTTAGGTCCCTCTCCACCTCCTTTTCCTCCTCTCGCCTCCCTCTCTCTCTCTCTCTCTCACACAAACACTTCATCTCATTTGAAGTTTTGCTTCACAAAGAACGACTTTGTTATTCCAAAGTGCAAATGAGCGGCTATATTTAGTGTATTTGTTGTGTGTGTGTGCCAGCACTCCACACTTGTGGGATTCCAGATTCTTTGGACTTTTTTTTTTTTTTTCCGAGTTAGCCTAACATAGAGGACGTGCTGCAGTGTCATGGAATCTGCAGTCAAATTGTAGATTTCTTGAATCCAAACAGAAAGATGAGGCACAGCACGTTTACTTGAGCATCACGTCGTCACTCAAATTGACTGCAACTTTTATGACTTTCTGAAGACATTTTGAGGTTGCTTAGCGCTGCATTTATGCTTTACGGAGAGCTCTTCTCATGCAGATATCTTCAGCTGTGTGTATATTAAATCCACACTTGATTATTCCTTCCCCCATCCCGCTCAAGCTTGACAAAGTCGCTCCAAAATGAACCGCACGCACCTCGGGCAGCGCCACAAGCAGGTAGCACCAATATCAAAAGCACGAGTCGCTTTCACAGGCATCGGGGCGTTACAATATTTTCCACAACCCACCACTTTGAGAATTGCTGGCATAACTGTGTTGATGCCAGGGGCCGAGCCTGTTTATGCCAGGGGCCGAGCCTGTTTGTAAAAGTGGCAACAACCTACACGAGCAAGCACTTTGATGACGGAGCTGAGGACAAATCCCTCAAACTGTGACCTATGAAGTTCTCATGGAAGGGTACACATGTAGAGGAGGGCCCCTTTAAGAACTGCGTCGTCTCGGATGTTGTTTGTGTCACGTCGTGCTGCGTTGCTAATGTGTCAAGTCTGCTGTTTTGCGGGGCAGATGCACGATTGCAGGGGTGTCCAAACTTTTTCCCGCCAGGACACCCGCTGAGAAAAGGATGCAAGGGCCACTTTGATATTTTAGAAAGCAACACATGTGCTAAGAAGTGATTTATATTTCAAGATAAATTCTGAGGGCTACACAAGTGGTTAGCATGTAGGGCTCACAGTCAGGAGACCTGGGTTCGACATCTCTGTTTGGATTTTACATGCTGTTTTTCCTGGGTACTCCGGTTTCCTCCCACATTCCAAAAACATGCTAGGTTAATTAGCCACTCCAAATTGTCCATAGGTATGAATGTGAGTGTGAATGGTTGTTTGTCTATATGTGCCCTGGGATTGGCTGGCCACCAGTCCAGGGTGTACCCCGCCTCTCGCCCCAAGACAGCTGGGATAGGCTCCAGCACCCCCCATGACCCTTGTGAGGAAAAGCGGTAGAAAAGAAATGAGTTCTCCTCCTAGTTTGTGTGGAAGTGGTAACTTTTTGGCTTCTTATTTTGTCTTTCCCCACCCTCGGCCATCTCTGTGTGGAGTTTGCATGTTCTCCCCGTGCATGCGTGGGTTTTTTCCGGGTACTCCGGTTTCCTCCCACATTCCAAAAACATGCTAGGTTAATTAGCCACTCCAAATTGTCCATAGGTATGAATGTGAGTGTGAATGGTTGTTTGTCTATATGTGCCCTGTGATTGGTTGGCCACCAGTCCAAAGACAGCTGGGGGAGGCGCCAGCATACCTGCGACCCTAGTGAGCATAAGCGGCATAGAAAATGGTTGGGTTTGATTCAACCCCAGTTTGTTTTCCTTTCTTGGGGGGCACCCATTTTTTATACAGCCACACAGCTAGGAGATCTGAGTTCAATTCCACGCATGGGTTTTCTCCGGGTACTCCGGTTTCCTCCCACATTCCAAAAACATGCTAGGTTAATTAGCCACTCTAAATTGTCCATAGGTATGAATGTGAGTGTGAATGGTTGTTTGTCTATATGTGCCCTGTGATTGGATGGCCACCAGCACCTCCGCGACCCTTGTGAGGATAAGCGGTAGAAAATTAATTTATTTTTTTTATAGCCATCCGCCTATACTCACTGTGGTACGCTAGAGCCTATCCCAGCTGTTTTTGGGCGAGAGGCGGGGTACACCCTGGACTGGTGGCCAGCCAATCCCAGGGCACATATAGACAAACAACCATTCACACTCACATTCATACCTATGGACAATTTGGAGTGGCTAATTAACCTAATTTCCACACACACAAGGAGATGCCAAGAGTTGAGATTCAAACCCAGGTCTTCCATATCACCTGACTTTTGGCCAACATGCTAACCATTCGGAAACCCGCGCGGTGTTGTGTTTTGGTACAGTAAACCTCGGATATATCGGACTCGGATATATCGGAAATTCGCTCACAACGGACAGATAAAAAAGAAGCGATTTTTCTGTAATGCATTTCCAATAAAAATTCATTGCATATATCGGATTTTTTATAACGGATTTCGCCTATTTCGGACAAAATCTCCAGTCCCGTTCCAATGCATTTCCATGAAATTTCCCTGGCATATATCGGATGGCCGCATCGTGGCGCTCCGATTCGCCGAATCGTGACAGGCCGCTATACGACGTCATTTGCAGCGTTTGCAGCGTTGCCTGCGCGTCCAGGTACATTGGAAACATAGTCAAGGAAGTGCCTTTTTATAACGGATAAAATCCCATTTACGCATATACCGGATATAAATCCCATATATGCGTAAAACGGACATTTTCCGGTATACGCATATAACGGATTTCGCTTATATCGGACAAAACCAGTGGGAACAATTGAATCCGATATATCCGAGGTTTACTGTATTTTAACTATTTGATGTATTATATATTGTGTGTGTTTTTGTTGGGTTGCAGAGCCGCTCCATATTTGTAAAAGCAAAATAAATGAAGGCAATGGACTATAAAATTGGATACAACTCAGGTGTGACAATCTAGTGACCTCTATTTCCTCTTTTGTCCTTTTTCAGTCCATCCAAAAGTCCTCAATTTCCACTCGTCTCCCCGTGTTGTTTTTCTTGCAGGTGGAGCCATGCCGCCACAGCTTTTGTTTCTGCTGCTTCTCTGCGCTCTTCCATCTCTTGTTGTGCCCATACATAATTCATCAGCGGGAGGTAATTTGTGTGCCTGCGTGACTGTGTGTGGGATTGTGCGGCGTGCCATGATGGGGTGGAGTGAAGTCTGTGGAGAGCGCTGACTGGAGCTGTGATTTGTCAAGATAAATTGACTGTGTGTCCGTTTACGTTGGCCGTTGTACATCAACATCGTTAGCATCCAAAGAAGCGGCCTCCATTTCTGCTTCTGTTTTTTGTTTGACCAGGCTGCGCCATCATCCGGCCTCCGAGGGATGGAGGGATTCGATATCGGGGCCTGACACAAGAGCAGGTACGGAGAGCGTTAGAAATACATCATGCTGAAGTAGCATAAGATACCACCAGGATTTTACCGATCAATATACTGCATATGATACAGTATGGGCGGCACGGTGGTCTAGGGGTTAGCGCGCAGACCTCACAGCTAGGAGACCAGGGTTCAATCCCACCCTCGGGCATCTCTGTGTGGAGTTTGCATGTTCTCCCCGTGCATGCGTGGGTTTTCTCCGGGTACTCCGGTTTCCTCCCACATTCCAAAAACATGCTAGGTTAATTGGCGACTCCAAATTGTCCATAGGTATGAATGTGAGTGTGAATGGTTGTTTGTCTATATGTGCCCTGTGATTGGCTGGCTACCAGTCCAGGGTGGACCCCGCCTCTCGCCCCAAGACGGCTGGGATAGGCTCCAGCACCCCCCATGACCCTTGTGAGGAAAAGCGGTAGAAAATAAATGAATGAGTTCTCCTCCTCGCTTGTGTGGAAGTGGTAATTTTTAGCTTCTTATTTTGTCTTTCCCCACCCTCGGCCATCTCTGTGTGGAGTTTGCATGTTCTCCCCGTGCATGCGTGGGTTTTCTCCGGGTACTCCGGTTTCCTCCCACATTCCAAAAACATGCTAGGTTAATTAGCCACTCCAAATTGTCCATAGGTATGAATGTGAGTGTGAATGGTTGTTTGTCTATATGTGCCCTGGGATTGGCTGGCGACCAGTCCAGGGTGTACCCCGCCTTACGCCCGAAGACAGCTGGGATAGGCTCCAGCACCCCCCGCGACCCTCGTGAGGAAAAGCGGTAGAAAATGAATGAATGAATGAATGATACAGTATCGGACACAGCCCTCACGTCAACTAGCATTTCAATAAATCTTGTCAACATGGAGGTACAGTTTTATGATAAAGTTTGTCACACTTAAATGTTTCAGATCATCAAACAAATGAAAATATTACTGAACAAAAATGCATTTTTTAAATGAAATTGTAATTTTTAAGGGAGAAAAATCCCAAAGCTACATGGCCATGTGTGAAAAAGTGATTGCCCCCTAAAGCTAATAACTGGTTGGTCCACCCTTAGCAGCAACAACTGCAATCAAGCTTTTTGTGATAACTTGCAATGAGTCTCTTCCAGCGCTGTGGAGGAATTTTGGCGCATTCATCTTTGCAGAATTGTTGCCATTCAGCCACATTGGAGGCTTTTTTTTTTAAGGTCATGCCACAGCATCTCAATAGGATTCAGATCAGGACTTGGAGTAGTCTTCATTTGGTTTGATGGACTCGCTAGTTGCTTTCAGCTTGAGGTCACCAACAGACGGGCGGACGTTCTCCTTCGGGATTATTTGGCAGACAACAGAATACATACTCCCATTTAGTATCACAGCAAGTCTTCCAGGTCCTGAAGCAGCAAAACAGCCCAGACCATCACACTACCACCACCATATTTTACTGTTCCTATGATGTTATTTTTTTCTTCTGAAATGCGGTGTTACTTTTACGCCAAATGTAATGGGACACACACCTTCCAAAAAGTTTAACCTTTCTCTCATCAGACCACAAGTATTTTCCCAAAGGTCTTGGGGATCATCAGGATATTTATCAAGATACAGTAAACCTCGGATATATCGGATTCAATTGTTCCCACTGGTTTTGTCCGATATAAGCGAAATCCGTTATATGCGTATACCGGAAAATGTCCGTTTTACGCATATATCGGATTTATATCCGGTATATGCGTAAATCGTATTTTATCCGTTATAAAAAGGCACTTCCTTGACTATGTTTCCAATGTACCTGGACGCGCAGGCAACGCTGCAAACGCTGCAAATGACGTCGTATAGCGGCCTGTCACCATTCGGCGAATCGGAGCGCCACGATGCGGCCATCCGATATATGCGAGGGAAATTTCATGGAAATGCATTGGAACGGGACTGGAGATTTTGTCCGAAATAGGCGAAATCCGTTATAAAAAATCTGATATATGCAATGAATTTTTATTGGAAATGCATTACAGAAAAATCGCTTCTTTTTTATCTGTCCGTTGTGAGCGAATTTCCGATATATCCGAGTCCGATATATCCGAGGTTTACTGTACTTTACTATATATTGTTTGCCAAAAATGTGCTTCTCACATTCTTTTCTTGAATATTTCAACTTTATGCGATCAAAATGCTATTATGTGGTTAAAATGATCATTTTACTCATTAAGAATTCTTTACTCATAACTCAATATTTTGCCTTTATTCTTGCAAAATTACAGCTTTTTTTCCATTTCTGCAGTTGTTGCTTTTTAAAAAAAAAAAAAAAAAAAGGTCAACTATTTCAACTTTCCGCTTGTAAATTATCTTATTATGGCTATATTCACATCATAGTTTGACTTTATTCTTGTCACCAAATTTCTTCCAGAAATAAAAAAAAGAATATATTTATTGTTTACTATTTCAATTTGATGCTACAGTAAACCTCGGATATATCGGATTCAATTGTTCCCACTGGTTTTGTCCGATATAAGCAAAATCCGTTATATGCGTATACCGGAAAATGTCCGTTTTACGCATATATGGGATTTATATCCGGTATATGCGTAAATGGGATTTTATCCGTTATAAAAAGGCACTTCCTTGACTATGTTTCCAATGTACCTGGACGCGCAGGCAACGCTGCAAACGCTGCAAATGACGTCGTATAGCGGCCTGTCACGATTCCTCCCTATTTTAATTTTTGGTTCCTACCGAGGTGTATACAAGTACAGTAAACCTCGGATATATCGGATTCAATTGTTCCCACTGGTTTTGTCCGATATAAGCGAAATCCGTTATATGCATATACCGGAAAATGTCCTTGGCGATCCCCCAACGTTTTTTGAAGCGGTCAACCCAGCCAGTTGTGATCTTTGGATCCTCATGGCCAAATTCCTTTGCAAAATATTCAGCTTTCTGGCGAAGCATTTCGGAGTCAATGCGGATTTCCGGTAAACCAGCATTTTGCCGGAACCAAAGAATCAGTGCATCGTCCACATCGTCATATGAGACCTTTCTAATCCGTTTGGCATCTCCCGCTTTTTGTGCGGCTTTTTCTGGATCTTCAATGTTACTCTTTATAGTGTCCTTATTTTTGAGATTGTCACTCAGTGTTCGGCCATCCGATATATGCGAGGGAAATTTCATGGAAATGCATTGGAACGGGACTGGAGATTTTGTCCGAAATAGGCGAAATCCGTTATAAAAAATCCGATATATGCAATGAATTTTTATTGGAAATGCATTACAGAAAAATCGTTTCTTTTTTATCTGTCCGTTGTGAGCGAATTGCCGATATATCCGAGGTTTACTGTATAATGTTCTTTTTCTTGTGCACTGGTTTAGGTCTTGGAACTCATGAACTTGTGAGGTCTTTTGTTTCCAGTCAGATAGATTTCAGTTTTAACGGGGGCAGTCACTTTTTCACACAGAACTACGGAGGTTTAGATTATTTTCTCCCTTCATAATAGAAAGTTTCATTTAAAAACCGCATGTTGTGTTGTCATTAACTATTATTAAATTTAATTGAATTAAATGTTTGATGAGCGCAAACATTTATGTGTGACAAACATGCAAAAAATAAGAAATCAGAAAAGGGGCAAACACTTTTCCACCCCACTGTATACTGTCATAAACAGTAGTCAGTTTCCCAAGGGGGCCGATGGGATCATACTCAGCTTGGCAATGCCACAACAGACGTTAGAATTCATATTTCTCCCTTGTGTGGAAATATGGGCTAGTAACTATAAAAGCAATCTTCACTGACTAAATGTACGGCAAAAAAGGTCAGTAAGGATAATTCATAATGCCGCCTACAGAGAACATACTAACTCCTTATTTGTAAAATGACAAATACTTCAACTTGCTGATATAGTTCATCTTCAAACAGCTAAAATAATGCATAATTAGCTAAAAATAACCAATTAGCTAAAAATGTCATCCAATACTTCTCTACAAGAGAGGAGAAATATGATCTCAGGGAAGAAGTACATTTGAAACACTTCTATGCTAGGACTACGTTATGCTAGCCATAGCATTTCAGTATGTGGAATCAAACTATGGAATGGATTGAGTAAGGGAATCAAACAATGCACAACGATGAGCCAATTCAAGAAACAATACAAGCAGTTGATGTTTGCTAAATACAAGGATGAAGAGTCTTGAACCAGTCATGATGTGCTATATATATCACTATATTGACACGCACTATGGTACACATTATGGCATTGGATGCTCATATCACCGAGTACTTCGGTACGGGACAAAAAATTACAACATTTAAATTAAAACAAAAAAGAAAAAAAAACTTAAACTGTATTATGGAAAGCAGGAAGTGAACAAATGTAATATTGACAGTTACTATGGTACCCATTATGGCATTGGATGCTCATATCACCTCCTACTTCGCTACGTAACAAAAAATGTATTGTATAAATTAAATTTAAATTAAAATAAAATAAAATAAAATAAAATAAAATAAAATAAAATAAAATAAAATAAAATAAAATAAAATAAAATAAAATAAAATAAAATAAAATAAAATAAAATAAAATAAAATAAAATAAAATAAAATAAAATTTATTCATTCATTGATTTTCTACCGCTTTTCCTCACGAGGGTCGCGGGGGGTGCTGGAGCCCATCCCAGCCGTCTTCGGGCGAGAGGCGGGGTACACCCTGGACTGGTCGCCAGCCAATCACAGGGCACATATAGACAAACAACCATTCACACTCACATTAATTTAATTTAATTTAATTTAATTTAATTTAATTTAATTTAATTTAATTTAATTTAATTTAATTTAATTTAATTTAATTTAATTTAATTTAATTTAATTTAATTTAATTTAATTTAATTTAATTTAATTTAATTTAATTTAATTTAATTTAATTTAAAAATACTTAAATCATATTAGGAAAGCAGGAAGTGAACAAATGTAACAGTTTTCGATTGTAAAAGTACCAGATGGAAGGGTAGGATTTAATAAGCTTTGCTTCTTCCTACTCCTTTTGGACATGTGGAACTGGGAACTGATTATGGGATGCACTCAATTGGAATTTGATGCATGTTCAAATGAAATATTACCATTACCATTACCATTACCATTACCATTACCATTACCATTCCCGAGTGTACATTCTAATGTATTTGCCCTTGAGAAGATGAAGCTGAAATGTGAGGGGAGGTCCTCGCTGAGGTTGGTCTTCTCCAAAGCAGTCGAGACCAAATGACTCTCAGAGACACTTTATTGTCAGCGCCATATGGTGCGCCGTCTTATCCCGACTGACGCCCAAGAAGGAAAGTTAATGCATCATCTGTCCCTAATCACCCCCCCCCCCCCCCCTCCACCGACCCCCACTCCCACTTCCACAGATCCGCAGTGTGCAGATCCTTCCAGTGGATTATGAGATCGAGTACATCTGCAGGGGCAACCGCGTCATCGTGGGACCCAAAGTCAGGAAATGTTTGCCCGACGGCACGTGGACGGACATGTTGCAGCACAGCAGATGTTGTGAGTGGTCTCCTTCATTCACACCGCCGTTGCTCGTGACCACCATGTGATTGTTCATTCTATATTCAGGCCACAATATTTCATTTGTTCTGTTTTCCTTACATGATTTTGTTTTTTTTTTGGCTTTGCTTTCTCTTCATATTAAACATCTGTGGGATTTATTCCCCCGAGAGTCTGCTAAATTAAAGCTGTGCTTTGTGGAAAAGCAAAAGCTGCAGATTGGACGTTGACAATGCCAGAGGGAAAGGCGACACACACACACACACACACACACACACACACACACACACACACACACACACGCACGCTAGATGAAAAGAATGAATTTAATTTGGGTGCAGTCATTTACCAAACAAATACTAGAGATGCTCCATATTGGCTTTCATACCGATACTATTACCGATACCCGGCATGGTCCGGTACTTTATTACCGATACCCGGCATGGTCCGGTACTTTATTACCGATACCCGGCATGGTCCGGTACTTTATTACCGACACCCGGCATGGTTCGGCACTTTATTACTGACACCCGGCACTTTATTACCGATACCCGGCATGGTCCGGTACTTTATTACCGATACCCGGCACGGTCCGGTACTTTATTACCGATACCCGGCATGGTACGGCATTTTATTACCGATACCCGGCATGGTACGGCATTTTATTACCGATACCCGGCATGGTCCGGTACTTTATTACCGATACACGGCGTGGTCCGGTACTTTATTACCGATACCCGGCGTGGTACGGTACTTTATTACCGATACACGGCGTGGTACGGTACTTTATTACCGATACCCGGCATGGTCCGGTACTTTATTACCGATACCCAGCATAGTCCGGTACTTTATTACCGATACCCGGCGTGGTACGGCACTTTATTACCGACACCCAGCATAGTCCGGTACTTTATTACCGACACCCGGCACGGTGCGGTACTTTATTACCGACACCCGGCATGGTACGGCATTTTATTACCGATACCCGGCATGGTACGGCATTTTATTACCGATACCCGGCATGGTCCGGTACTTTATTACCGATACACGGCGTGGTCCGGTACTTTATTACCGATACCCGGCGTGGTACGGTACTTTATTACCGATACACGGCGTGGTACGGTACTTTATTACCGATACCCGGCATGGTCCGGTACTTTATTACCGATACCCAGCATAGTCCGGTACTTTATTACCGATACACGGCGTGGTCCGGTACTTTATTACCGATACCCGGCGTGGTACGGTACTTTATTACCGATACACGGCGTGGTACGGTACTTTATTACCGATACCCGGCATGGTCCGGTACTTTATTACCGATACCCAGCATAGTCCGGTACTTTATTACCGATACCCGGCGTGGTACGGCACTTTATTACCGACACCCAGCATAGTCCGGTACTTTATTACCGACACCCGGCACGGTGCGGTACTTTATTACCGATACCCGGCATGGTCCGGTACTTTATTACCGATACCCGGCATGGTCTGGTACTTTATTACCGACACCCGGCATGGTCCGGTACTTTATTACCGATACCCGGCGTGGTACGGCACTTTATTACCGACACCCAGCATAGTCCGGTACTTTATTACCGACACCCGGCACGGTGCGGTACTTTATTACCGACACCCGGCATGGTACGGCATTTTATTACCGATACCCGGCATGGTACGGCATTTTATTACCGATACCCGGCATGGTCCGGTACTTTATTACCGATACACGGCGTGGTCCGGTACTTTATTACCGATACCCGGCGTGGTACGGTACTTTATTACCGATACACGGCGTGGTACGGTACTTTATTACCGATACCCGGCATGGTCCGGTACTTTATTACCGATACCCAGCATAGTCCGGTACTTTATTACCGATACCCGGCGTGGTACGGCACTTTATTACCGACACCCAGCATAGTCCGGTACTTTATTACCGACACCCGGCACGGTGCGGTACTTTATTACCGACACCCGGCATGGTACGGCATTTTATTACCGATACCCGGCATGGTACGGCATTTTATTACCGATACCCGGCATGGTCCGGTACTTTATTACCGATACACGGCGTGGTCCGGTACTTTATTACCGATACCCGGCGTGGTACGGTACTTTATTACCGATACACGGCGTGGTACGGTACTTTATTACCGATACCCGGCATGGTCCGGTACTTTATTACCGATACCCAGCATAGTCCGGTACTTTATTACCGATACCCGGCGTGGTACGGCACTTTATTACCGACACCCAGCATAGTCCGGTACTTTATTACCGACACCCGGCACGGTGCGGTACTTTATTACCGATACCCGGCATGGTCCGGTACTTTATTACCGATACCCGGCATGGTCTGGTACTTTATTACCGACACCCGGCATGGTCCGGTACTTTATTACAGATACCTGGCATGGTCCGGTACTTTATTACCGACACCCGGCACGGTCCGGTACTTTATTACTGACACCCGGCATGGTCCGGTACTTTATTACCGATACCCGGCATGGTCCGGTACTTTATTACCGATACCCGGCATGGTACGGTACTTTATTACCGATACCCGGCAAGGTCCGGTACTTTATTACCGATACCCGGCATGGTCCGGTACTTTATTACCGATACCCGGCACGGTCCGGTACTTTATTACCGACACCCGGCATGGTACGGTACTTTATTACCGATACCCGGCGTGGTCCGATACTTTATTACCGACACCCGACGTGGTACGGTACTTTATTACCGATACCCGGCATGGTCCGGTACTTTATTACCGACACCCGGCACGGTCCGGTACTTTATTCCCGATACCCGGCAAGGTCCGGTACTTTATTACCGACACCCAGCACGGTCCGGCACTTTATTACCGATACCCGGCATGGTCCGGTACTTTATTACCGATACCCAGCATGGTCCTGTACTTTATTACCGACACCCGGCGTGGTCCGATACTTTATTACCGATACCCGGCGTGGTACGGCACTTTATTACCGACACCCAGCATAGTCCGGTACTTTATTACCGATACCCGGCGTGGTACGGCACTTTATTACCGACACCCAGCATAGTCCGGTACTTTATTACCGACACCCGGCATGGTTCGGTACTTTATTACAGATACCCGGCATGGTCCGGTACTTTATTACCGACACCCGGCATGGTCCGGCACTTTATTACTGACACCCGGCACTTTATTACCGATACCCGGCATGGTCCGGTACTTTATTACCGATACCCGGCATGGTCCGGTATTTTATTACCGACACCCGGCATGGTCTGGCACTTTATTACTGACACCCGGCACTTTATTAACGATACCCGGCATGGTCCGGTACTTTATTACCGACACCCGGCACGGTCCGGCACTTTATTACCGATACCCGGCATGGTCCGGTACTTTATTACCGATACCCGGCACGGTCCGGTACTTTATTACCGATACCCGGCATGGTCCGGTACTTTATTACCGACACCCGGCATGGTCCGGTACTTTATTACAGATACCCGGCATGGTCCGGTACTTTATTACCGACACCCGGCATGGTCCGGTACTTTATTACCGACACCCGGCATGGTCCGGTACTTTATTACCGATACCCAGCATGGTCCGGCACTTTATTACCGACACCCGGCATGGTCCGGTACTTTATTACCGATACCCGGCATGGTCCGGTACTTTATTACCGATACCCGGCATGGTCCGGTACTTTATTACCGATACCCGGCATGGTCCGGTATTTTATTACCGACACCCGGCATGGTCCGGCACTTTATTACTGACACCCGGCACTTTATTAACGATACCCGGCATGGTCCGGTACTTTATTACCGATACCCGGCGTGGTCCGGTACTTTATTACCGATACCCGGCGTGGTACGGTACTTTATTACCGATACCCGGCATGGTACGGTACTTTATTACCGACACCCGGCATGGTCCGGTACTTTATTACCGATACCCGGCACGGTCCGGTACTTTATTACCGATACCCGGCATGGTCTGGTACTTTATTACCGACACCCGGCATGGTCCGGTACTTTATTACTGACACCCGGCACGGTCCGGTACTTTATTACCGACACCCGGCATGGTCCGGTACTTTATTACTGACACCCGGCACGGTCCGGTACTTTATTACCGATACCCGGCACGGTCCGGTACTTTATTACCGATACCCGGCATGGTCTGGTACTTTATTACCGACACCCGGCACGGTCCGGTACTTTATTCCCGATACCCGGCAAGGTCCGGTACTTTATTACCGACACCCGGCACGGTCCGGCACTTTATTACCGATACCCGGCATGGTCCGGTACTTTATTACCGATACCCGGCACGGTCCGGTACTTTATTACCGATACCCGGCATGGTCCGGTACTTTATTACCGACACCCGGCATGGTCCGGTACTTTATTACCGATACCCGGCACGGTCCGGTACTTTATTACCGATACCCGGCACGGTCCGGTACTTTAATACCGATACCCGGCATGGTCCGGCACTTTATTACTGACACCCGGCACTTTATTACCGATACCCGGCATGGTCCGGTACTTTATTACCGATACCCGGCGTGGTACGGTACTTTATTACCGATACCCGGCGTGGTACGGTACTTTATTACCGATACCCGGCATGGTCCGATACTTTATTACCGACACCCGGCATGGTCCGGTACTTTATTACCAACACCCGGCATGGTCCGGTACTTTATTACCAACACCCGGCATGGTCCGGTACTTTATTACCGACACCCAGCATAGTCCGGTACTTTATTACCGATACCCGGCGTGGTACGGCACTTTATTACCGACACCCAGCATAGTCCGGTACTTTATTACCGATACCCGGCGTGGTACGGCACTTTATTACCGACACCCAGCATAGTCCGGTACTTTATTACCGACACCCGGCACGGTGCGGTACTTTATTACCGATACCCGGCATGGTCCGGTACTTTATTACCGATACCCGGCATGGTCTGGTACTTTATTACCGACACCCGGCATGGTCCGGTACTTTATTACAGATACCTGGCATGGTCCGGTACTTTATTACCGACACCCGGCACGGTCCGGTACTTTATTACTGACACCCGGCATGGTCCGGTACTTTATTACCGATACCCGGCATGGTCCGGTACTTTATTACCGATACCCGGCATGGTACGGTACTTTATTACCGATACCCGGCAAGGTCCGGTACTTTATTACAGATACCCGGCATGGTCCGGTACTTTATTACCGATACCCGGCACGGTCCGGTACTTTATTACCGACACCCGGCATGGTACGGTACTTTATTACCGATACCCGGCGTGGTCCGATACTTTATTACCGACACCCGACGTGGTACGGTACTTTATTACCGATACCCGGCATGGTCCGGTACTTTATTACCGACACCCGGCACGGTCCGGTACTTTATTCCCGATACCCGGCAAGGTCCGGTACTTTATTACCGACACCCAGCACGGTCCGGCACTTTATTACCGATACCCGGCATGGTCCGGTACTTTATTACCGATACCCAGCATGGTCCTGTACTTTATTACCGACACCCGGCGTGGTCCGATACTTTATTACCGATACCCGGCGTGGTACGGCACTTTATTACCGACACCCAGCATAGTCCGGTACTTTATTACCGATACCCGGCGTGGTACGGCACTTTATTACCGACACCCAGCATAGTCCGGTACTTTATTACCGACACCCGGCATGGTTCGGTACTTTATTACAGATACCCGGCATGGTCCGGTACTTTATTACCGATACCCGGCATGGTCCGGTATTTTATTACCGACACCCGGCATGGTCTGGCACTTTATTACTGACACCCGGCACTTTATTAACGATACCCGGCATGGTCCGGTACTTTATTACCGATACCCGGCGTGGTACGGCACTTTATTACCGACACCCAGCATAGTCCGGTACTTTATTACCGATACCCGGCGTGGTACGGCACTTTATTACCGACACCCGGCATGGTTCGGTACTTTATTACAGATACCCGGCATGGTCCGGTACTTTATTACCGATACCCGGCATGGTCCGGTATTTTATTACCGACACCCGGCATGGTCTGGCACTTTATTACTGACACCCGGCACTTTATTAACGATACCCGGCGTGGTCCGATACTTTATTACCGATACCCGGCGTGGTACGGCACTTTATTACCGACACCCAGCATAGTCCGGTACTTTATTACCGATACCCGGCGTGGTACGGCACTTTATTACCGACACCCAGCATAGTCCGGTACTTTATTACCGACACCCGGCATGGTTCGGTACTTTATTACAGATACCCGGCATGGTCCGGTACTTTATTACCGATACCCGGCATGGTCCGGTATTTTATTACCGACACCCGGCATGGTCTGGCACTTTATTACTGACACCCGGCACTTTATTAACGATACCCGGCATGGTCCGGTACTTTATTACCGACACCCGGCACGGTCCGGCACTTTATTACCGATACCCGGCATGGTCCGGTACTTTATTACCGATACCCGGCACGGTCCGGTACTTTATTACCGATACCCGGCATGGTCCGGTACTTTATTACCGACACCCGGCATGGTCCGGTACTTTATTACTGACACCCGGCACGGTCCGGTACTTTATTACCGATACCCGGCACGGTCCGGTACTTTATTACCGACACCCGGCACGGTCCGGTACTTTATTACCGATACCCGGCGTGGTACGGTACTTTATTACCGATACACGGCATGGTCCGGTACTTTATTACCGATACCCGGCAAGGTCCGGTACTTTATTACCGATACCCGGCAAGGTCCGGTACTTTATTACCGATACCCGGCAAGGTCCGGTACTTTATTACCGACACCCGGCATGGTCCGGCACTTTATTACTGACACCCGGCACTTTATTACCGATACCGGTATCACGTGATGTTGATGTTTACGTTTTACTGGGCATGCCCTATTGACTATTCTGTTTGATTTTCACGGCGCATGTAGACAAGAGATTGGAATATTCCTTTCCATGGATACCATTGTTTCCCGAAAGGTCATTGGGAAAGAGGAAAAAGTGGTGATGTAAAAACATGGCTACTGTGGAGTGTCTGTGGTGTAAAGACTAGCATAGCAATGTAATATTGGTCCGTGTGGCAACACCTACCTTGTTCCTCCCATAGACTTATTGATGCACGTGTGAGGTCGTGGTGACATTTTGGAACATTTTTGGTTAGCGGTGTGCCACAAGATTTTTACAATGTAAAAAAAACGTGCCGTGGCTCAAAAAAGGTTGAAAAACATTAACTGTATTAGACAATAAAACATTTTTTAGAGGGCTTCGTAGTCGAAATAGGTGTGTCCCAATGACGTGCATTGTTAGCTAGCTCATATTAACTAGTATTTGGGCATTATAAAGCACAGAAAAGGGAAATAAATATGTGTTCATGTTTGACATAATGATTGTAAATGATGGGCAAAATTCCCCCCAAAAAGTGCAGTTCCCCTTTAAGTTGGTTATTATCAAAAAAAGCATGGAAATAGCTGGATATACGCTCTGAAATGACACTATTTTTGTTGTCATTATTATATTTCTAGACATTAAAATGAACAAATAAACTGAAGAAACAAGGATGCTGTAATATTTTGTGTCAATCACTACAATTGATTTTAATTGTTTGCAATGTGTGATTTGGCAAGTCTGACTGCCACATGTTTATTAGCACGGTTAGCATGCTGCTGCTTGCATAGTACTGTATTTTTAGCATTTAGACGGTTATCATAGATGTGTGTTAGATGTTTCTCTCATATTAGTGCTCCATTCTCAAGTCAATATTGTTACTAACTTGCTAGGTGCTAAATGCTATCAGGTAGCCTCTGTATATTAGCTGGCGGCCTACAAGATGATGATGATTTTTGTTTGTTTTGCAGTGTTGCTGTGTCCTCGCGTGTGGACGTCTCTGGAGAACGGTCAGGTGACGGTGAAGCCGCCGGGGCAGCCGGTGGAGGGCACGGTGCTGCATTACAGGTGTCATGGCGGCTTCATCCTGGAGGGCAGGAACACCAGCCACTGTACCAAACTGGGGAAGTGGGACGCTCCCAAGCCCATCTGCCTCTGTGAGTATTCCAGAAATTCCATAAATGACCTTTAGCACAGGCGATACACTAAATCCCGTGTTCAAGTGGAATCGCCTTGCATTTATGGTAGGGGTGTCCAAAGTCAAGCCGTGGTTTACTTTATTCTTTACTTTAATAAAGTAACAATAATCTGAGAAAAAAAGTTGTACTTTATAATATTATGAGGATGGATAACATCATTTTAGTACAGTAAACCTCGGATATATCGGATTCAATTGTTCCCACTGGTTTTGTCCGATATAAGCGAAATCCGTTATATGCGTATACCGGAAAATGTCCGTTTTACGCATATATGGGATTTATATCCGGTATATGCGTAAATGGGATTTTATCCGTTATAAAAAGGCACTTCCTTGACTATGTTTCCAATGTACCTGGACGCGCAGGCAACGCTGCAAACGCTGCAAATGACGTCGTATAGCGGCCTGTCACGATTCGGCGAATCGGAGCGCCACGATGCGGCCATCCGATATATGCGAGGGAAATTTCATGGAAATGCATTGGAACGGGACTGGAGATTTTGTCCGAAATAGGCGAAATCCGTTATAAAAAATCCGATATATGCAATGAATTTTTATTGGAAATGCATTACAGAAAAATCGCTTCTTTTTTATCTGTACGTTGTGAGCGAATTTCCGATATATCCGAGTCCGATGTATCCGAAGTTTACTGTAGCATAATAGAAAATGTGTAATTTTCTGGAAAAATGGGTTGCGGATAAAGTTATAAAGTCATAATATAGAACTGATTGAAATCTTAAGACCAGTTGGAAAATTGCTAGAATATGGACACATTTGGGCCTTAATGAGGGTTTAAGTCGAGATACAAAATGCAAAAGCAAGATGGAGGAGTGATACAACAACATTCATTCATTTTCTACCGCTTTTTCCTCACGAGGGTCGCGGGGGTGCTGGAGCCTATCCCAGCTGTCTTCGGGCGTAAGGCGGGGTACACCCTAGACTGGTCGCCAGCCAATCACAGGGCACATATAGACAAACAACCATTCACACTCACATTCATACCTATGGACAATTTGGAGTGGCTAATTAACCTAGCATGTTTTTGGAATGTGGGAGGAAACCGGAGTACCCGGAGAAAACCCACGCATGCATGGGGAGAACATGCAAACTCCACACAGAGATGCCCGAGGGTGGGATTGAACCCTGGTCTCCTAGCTGTGAGGTCTGCGCGCTAACCCCTAGACCACCGTGCCGCCGATACAACAACATTTGGAACTTAATTCAAAAACAAAACAAAAACTGATATAGGTTGGGCGGCACGGTGGGATAGGCTCCAGCACCCCCCATGACCCTTGTGAGGAAAAGCGGTAGAAAATCAATGAATGAGTTCTCCTCCTAGTTTGTGTGGAAGTGGTAACTTTTTGGCTTCTTATTTTGTCTTTCCCCACCCTCGGCCATCTCTGTGTGGAGTTTGCATGTTCTCCCCGTGCATGCGTGGGTTTTCTCCGGGTACTCCGGTTTCCTCCCACATTCCAAAAACATGCTAGGTTAATTAGCCACTCCAAATTGTCCATAGGTATGAATGTGAGTGTGAATGGTTGTTTGTCTATATGTGCCCTGTGATTGGCTGGCCACCAGTCCAGCGTGTACCCCGCCTCTCGCCCCAAGACAGCCGGGATAGGCTCCAGCATACCCTTGACCCTGGTGAGGATAAGCGGTAGAAAATGAACGAATTAATGAATGAATAGGTTGTTTTTCACATGACCAAAAGTTGAAGACCACAGGCTATGAAAGCCAAAAATCTGCTCAAAATTCAAATTTTCTGTCAGGCATTGACACGGTCATGCCCTCCTGATGGCTAAAGCTAAGAAGCTTTCTCTTCTTGATGCTGAGGTTGGACGCAGTAAGTCATTTTACATTTTGGGAAAGATCCTGAGCATTACGGAACAAAAAAGTCAAGTTGGTAGACCCCAAAAAATGACCTTTGAAATGACCAATGAAGGTCCTTACTGGTGCCGACTGCAGCCCAATAACCATCAGACGGTATCTGTGGGAAAAGAGTTGAAGGGTCTCCTTCTACGCCTTAAAAGTGCCCGTTTAGACGTTGCCAGGGAGCGTCAAACATGGGACATTCAAAAATGGAAAAAAACTTTATTCTCTGATGAAAAAAAATGTAACCTTGGCGGTCCAGATGGCTTCCAACGTTACTGGCATGACAAGGAGATCCCACCTGAGACACAGAGGAGGGGGGGGTCCATTATGATCTGGGGTGCTTTTTCATTCAGTGGAACGCCGCAGGTTCAGGTGGTGCAGGGTCGTCAAACGGTGGTTACATTCGGATGCTTCAGCGCGCATCCCTTATGACTGAGGGGCCCTGGTCTGCTCATTACTGAGTCCTAATTAGACATTTTTTTCTGCGATGATTTTAAACTTTTGACGAGCGGATGAGAATTTTTCAACTGGTCTTAAGATTCTGATCGGGTCTGCGTCCCGACTGTTTTCCCTATGCGGACCTCACCGGAAAAAGTTTGGACACCCCTGATTCATGGTAAATTACATCTGGCGGTTGTCGACTGTCTGACTGCGTTTGTCGGAAACAATCGGGATTTGGCAAAAAGAAGCAGGAAACAAAAGAGGTGAACGATTGCCAGCTGGTTATCAGCGTCGGCATGGCAACCAATAAAGTTGCTATGGGAATGTTTGTATTAAAAAAAAGAAAAGGAGCCTTCAGTCCAAGCAAGTTGGTTATATAACCGATAAGAACGTCGCAAATCAGCGCAACAATCAATGAACGGCATTACCAGCGTCATAAATGTTGCATTTTCATCAGTTTTCTTGAGTGTTTTTTCCCAATTAAATACAAAGAATGTGCAATGTTTAAAGTTCCATGTGTTATTTCAGTTGTACTGCTGTGAAATAGGAGATATTATATAATCTAATAATGACACATTTTAGCAAGTTGCAGCCAAGGCGTTATCAATCGCGTTGCTTCTGCTGCCATCTAGCGATGAGTAATGGCATTGCATTGTTTTTTGATATTATAGTGTCACTAACATACGAACATAACATTGGTTTTCTTTCTTTGGTTCCCCTTTTTCCCTGCCAAAGATGACAAAAACGACACAGGTAAGACATTTTACCTTCTTTATTATTCAGTGCAGTCAATTTTATATCTGTAAGTGTGTTACGTAACCACAAGGGGGCGGCATTGGTCCTTGAGATGCTGGAGGTAGCTGTCCACCAGGGGGCAGTGTAAGACAGTGTAATAACAGACGCATTGGAGACCAGTTTGCTAAAAAAAATGCTAAATTAATAACAATCAAACCTAGTCTAAAGTAAAGTAATGTAAAAGTATGTGATATTATAAAAAATGTGCTCTGATAGAGTAGAATATATAATAGAATATGGACAAAAGTATTGGGACATAGCTCTTAATTAGTCAATCAAGTTGTTTTGGAGTTGTTCTTGCTCCAGTTGGCCTCTGAATGTTCATTTCCAAAACCCTCACACACATCAAAATGCTATTTAACTGTTTTTCGTAGTCAACTCATGGAATGGCCACGCCTCCAAATACCTTTTTCATCTCCGTCGTGTGTATAATGTCGCATGAATTGATGATAACCATGGGAACACATGTTGGGTAGACTATATAGTATTTTACATGCAACAGTCCTATTTTTACGCATATTTTACATGTAAAAGTGTCATGCAATCTGCTATATGTGCACTTTGAAATCATTTATTTGATGTAAAGTGTGTTGGAAATTAAATGTATTATTATTTTTATTATTATTATTGTCTTTATTATTACTATTTTATATATATATATTATTATATTAGATTTGTTATTATTAGTTATAGTAATGTCATTATCATTATATTATTATTATTATTGTTGTTAATAATAATAACAATAATAATATTACGACTATTATTATATTCATATTATTAACAACAATATGAATATAATAATAGTAATATTATTATTATTAACAACATTCTTCTTATTATTATTATTGTCATTATTTTTATTTTTATTTTTGTGCTTGTGTTACTTTTTCCAGGAGCATTTTGTAAACATCAGACCAATACTTTGGAAAAAACAGGCGGGCCAACACTTGGCCCCCGGGCCGTAGTTTGCCCACCCCTGGGCTAAACATTTTCACCGAAGGCTATTGTATCCCCCGGGAGTAAGAAGTTGTTTAACCAATCAAAGCGCCGAGAGGATCGGGACCATTGACTTTGCTCATCAGCGTTTTAAAGTGAGCTCATCCACACTATAAAAACCTTCCCTCGCGCCAGCTAATTGTCATTCCCAAGCTGAGCCAGGATTGCGTCTCTTCATTAGATGGCCTCTAATTGCTGTGCCGAGACTAAAAAAAACAAAAACAAAGAGGGGGCGGTGTTCTGAGTTGTTGTGCGGGGTGTCATCATGCAGAAGTCGGGCGCCGTTTAAAATAAATAAATGAATGCATGTGTTCGTTAAGAGCAGGGGTGGGCAAACTATGGCCCGGGGGCCACATCCGGCCCGCCAAGTGTTTGAATACGGCCCGCCCAATCTTTCAAAAGTATTTCATTTAAACTCAACATACAACCTGGCATCATGGCCTGAGCCAACCTTTTGATGGTTGTATCAATTTCGTTTTTTGACATGGTCTGTTGTTTACAAAGTGCTCCTGAAAAAAGAGACACAAGCACATAATAATAATAAAAATTAAAATAATAATTATTATATTATTATTATAACTATTATGATTATTCTATTTATTATATTAATGCTAATTATTATATTAATTATATATAATGATATTGTCATATTTGCATATTTTACGTAATAATATAATAATTATTATTTACATTTTATTTTAATTATTATAATATTTTATTATTTTTAAAATATTTAAATATAAATATAAAATAATAAATAATAATAGCAGATTGCATGACAATTTTACAGATACAATAATACCAGGTGGACTGTTACGTGTAAAATAGTCTGCCCCCCGGAAATTTTGTTATATCAATGCGGCCCGCGAGTCAAAAAGTTTGCCCACCCCTGGTTAAGAGGCTATTTATACTTTTTTTTTTGTTTACATCCGCTCATGGAACAACTTTGCCATTTTACATGAACAGGTTTTTGTCACTAAGTGGGTTAGTGAGCCTGGACTTGCTTGTTCAGCGAAGGTCGCGCTCCTTTATCGCCATGGTAACTTGGACTAACCTCCATAAACCATAAACCAGCTATTAAAGTACCACCGTTTGACTGTTTAACTCATTTCAAGATGGCGTCACCATTTATTGAAAACCTACGGATCTAACAAGGAGGAAAAAAAGCCATTCCCTGATGATATTATCCATCCACAGTCTAAACGAGACGAATTGAGCGAATTGAGAGCTAGGTATATCCACGCGACACCCGCTTCTAGCTAGCTCATCTAAACTCATTCCTCAAGCTAGAACAGGGGTGGGCAAACTTTTTGACTCGCGGGCCGCATTAATTTAACAAAATTGACGGGGGGGATTATGTAGTATTTTACACGTAACAGTCCATTTTTACACCTATATTTTTACACATATTTTACATGTAAAAGTGTCATGCAATCTGCTATATGTGAACTTTGAAATCATTTATTTGATGTAAAGTGTGTTAGAAATTAAATGTATTATTATTATTATTGTTATTTTTATTAGAATTATTATTATTATTATTATTAGTTATAGTAATGTTATTATATTATTATTATTATTATTTTGTTATGTTAATAATATTACTACCATTATTATATTAATATTATTAACAACAATATTAATATTATAGTAGAATTATTATTATTATTAGTTATAGTAATGTTATTATATTATTATTATTATTTTGTTATATTAATAATATTACTACCATTATTATATTAATATTATTAATATTAATAATATTAATATTAAGTAGTAGTAGTATTAATCGTAGTAGGAATAGAGTAGTATTAATAATAATACTACTATAATATTAATATTGTTGTTAATCATATTAATATAATAATGGTAGTAATATTATTAATATAACAAAATAATAATAATAATAATAATATAATAACATTACTACCATTATTATATTAATATTATTAACAACAATATTAATATTATAGTAGTATTATTATTAATATAATAAAATAATAATAATAATAATAATAATAATAATAATATAATAACATTACTATAACTAATAATAATAATAATTCTACTATTACTACCATTATTATATTAATATTATTAACAACAATATTAATATTATAGTAGTATTATTATTAATATAACAAAATAATAATAATAATAATAATAATAATAATAATAATAATAATATAATAACATTACTATAACTAATAATAATAATAATTCTAATAAATTAAATACAAAATATTTGTATTACTATTATTGTGCTTGTGCTCCTTTTTCCAGGAGTATTTTGTAATATTATTACCATTATTATATTAATATTATTAACAACAATATTAATATAATAGTATTATTATTATTATTATTATTATTATTATTATTATTATTATTATTATTATTATTATTATTATTATTATTATTATTATTATTATTATTATTATTATTATTATTATGTGCTTGTGTCCCTTTTTACAGGAGCATTTTGTAAACAACAGACCACATCAAATAACCAAATAATGATAAAGCAGCTACCTCAACCATCAAAAAATTGTCCCAAGCCACGATGCCAGGTTGTATGTTGAGTTCAAATGAAATATTTGGAAAAAACAGGCGGGCCATATTGAAACACTTGGCGGGCCGGATGTGGCCCCCGGGCCGTAGTTTGCCCACCCCTGAGCTAGAATGTGTGTATATTTCCCATAAGGATTTTTCGGCCCTTTGTATTGAGTTGCGGACTACTATAGAGCAGCTCCACACAATAACCAGCACAGAAAGCGTTCTAGTTCTTCCAGAATCTGCACCCATTCATCTGTATTTCTTTGGATTTTGTGGTTTTAATGTATTATTCCACGCATGGCGCGCCTTCAAGCACTGCGGTTGGTCACACTCCCGAGTGCATAGAAACTGGTTTCCGGTTTGTGCCGCTAACTTGATAGGAGTTGATTCATCTTTTTAACATACAGCCATATGTGTTGGATTCCAATTCCCATCCAGAAGTAGAGAAGTCGGAATTTTCTCAATGGTAAGTAGCTTTAGTATTTTAGTATAAGGTTTTCTCCAGCATCTGTAATGTGTTTTGTTTGTCGGCTAGTCCAGCTGCATACTGGGACGTTTGTTCGCAAAACAGTCCCGTGTTCAATGCCGTTGACAGATACATTTCTTTTGCCACTTGTGCCCGATGGTGGCGTCTTTTGGGATCGCTAGCAGGTAAACGATGGGGGAGGAATGGGGAAGCAGAGCTTGGGGGAGGGCAGAGAGTTTATATATAAGGAAGTCCGCCCTCTGTGACATCACAAAGGAATGGTTTTGCCACGCCTTTTCAAACTGATTGTTTTGATACCATCCCAAACTTCTTTCAGGGCTCACTTCCAAATCCCCGTGCATGCGTGGGTTCTCTCCGGATACTCCGGTTTCCTCCCACATTCCAAAAACATGCTAGGTTAAATAGCCACTCCAAATTGTCCATAGGTATGAATGTGAGTGTGAATGGTTGTTTGTCTATATGTGCCCTGGGATTGGCTGGCCACCAGTCCAGGGTGTATCTCGCCTCTCGCCCCAAGACAGCTAGGATAGGCTCCAGCACCCCCATGACCCTTGTGAGGAAAAGCGGTAGAAAATCAATGAATGAGTTCTCCTCCTAGTTTGTGTGGAAGTGGTAACTTTTTGGCTTCTTATTTTGTCTTTCCCCACCCTCGGCCATCTCTGTGTGGAGTTTGCATGTTCTCCCCGTGCATGCGTGGGTTTTCTCCGGGTACTCCGGTTTCCTCCCACATTCCAAAAACATGCTAGGTTAATTAGCCACTCCAAATTGTCCATAGGTATGAATGTGAGTGTGAATGGTTGTTTGTCTATATGTGCCCTGTGATTGGCTGGCGACCAGTCCAGGGTGTACCCCGCCTCTCGCCCCAAGACAGCTGGGATAGGCTCCAGCACCCCCCATGACCCTTGTGAGGAAAAGTGGTAGAAAATCAATGAATGAGTTCTCCTCCTAGTTTGTGTGGAAGTGGTAACTTTTTGGCTTCTTATTTTGTCTTTCCTTAGAATTTTACTCTTCCTCGATCAAAAGCCAAAAGTAGTAGCAAACTAGTTGACTGCCTCCTGTGGCTGCAACGAGTACTGCAGTTGTCTTAATGTTCAAAGTAGTTAGTAAACAAGACAGCTAACATGTACTGTTGTTTATCCCTCACTCACTTATTGTATTTCATGCACTCCGTCGTCAAAAACGTCCCGGATGGGACAAAGTCAGCCATTAAGAGCGCCGCGTTTCCTCAAATAGAAATCTTCATCTCTCCGCTGACCTTCCTCAACTCCACGTGTCATTACCGCCACCCACTTCCTGCCTCCCCGGTGGGAGAAAGGTCATTGTCTGCGCTAGTGTTTGCACTACTCCCTCCCGCCTCACTGTGTGTACTGTATGCTTCTGCCGGGTTGCTTTGTCCTTTCGCTGCGTGGTGGGATAGCTGAGGCCGAGCCATGTTTAGTATGCTGGGGTTTTTTTTTTTGGGGGGTGGATTCCTCAAATTCTGCCTAGCAACAAGTACCCGCACACCACAAACATGCAAAAAAATCAATTACTTTCATAAATAATTCAAAATAACAAAAGTGTGTTTATGTGGTCAAAAAAATGCATCACAACGGACAGATAAAAAAGAAGCGATTTTTCTGTAATGCATTTCCAATAAAAATTCATTGCATATATCGCATTTTTTATAACGGATTTCGCCTATTTCGGACAAAATCTCCACTCCCGCTCCAATGCATTTCCATTAAATTTCCCTCGCATATATCGGATGGCCGAACACTGAGTGACATTCTCAAAAATAAGGACACTATAAAGCAGAGGTAGGGAACCTATGGCTCGGGAGCCAGGTAGGGCTCTTTTGATGACTGTATCTGGCTCTCAAGCATTTCTTACCACAATAAAAATGCATTTTTGCTAACATTTTAAAGTAAACCATCACAGAAATGACTGTTAAAAATAATCAACAACTTTCTTATGCATTTTAATCCGTCCGTCTATTTTCTACTGCAATACGGCCGACCATATCTATCTTTCCTGATGATATTTTCCAGGTCAAACACCAAAACTCGATTATTACTGGGTAATGCGGTAGTCTACCTCGGTCATTAAGATGTAAATGTAAACTTTCCTCCTTTAGTCAAATAGTCACCTAGCTAAAGCTGCAGAACCAAGCCTTCTGGCAAAGATGGCCAAAAGAATGAAATATACGGAGTACGGTGCAAAACCATGCAGCAGCAGAAGTTGCATTAATGGCAGCAAGTATTTGATTTATTATTGGACACTGCGCTGCTCACAAAAGTGTGCTGGCCACACCCCATTGGCGTGGGGTAGTGTCCCTGGTCTACGTAATTAGAGCCCATTATATCTAAAACTGTTGGTCTTACATAAAAATGCACACATTTTATTGCATTCAATGTTTAAAAAAAATGTATATGGCTCTCACAGATACACATTTTAAAATATCTGGTCTTCATGGCTCTCTTAGCCAAAAAGGTTCCCGACCCCTGCTATAAAGAGTAACATTGAAGATCCGGAAAAAGCCGCACGAAAAGCGGGAGATGCCAAACGGATTAGAAAGGTCTCATATGACGATGTGGACGATGCACTGATTTGCACTTTGGTTCCGGCAAAATGCTGGTTTACCGGAAATCCGCATTGACTCCGAGATGCTTCGCTAGAAAGCTGAATATTTTGCAAAGGAATTTGGCCTTGAGGATCCACAGATCACAACTGGCTGGGTTTACCGCTTCAAAAAAAACGTTGGGGGATCGCCGAGGACATTTTCCGGTATACGCATATAACGGACAAAACCAGTGGGAACAATTGAATCCGATATATGCGAGGTTTACTGTACTTGTATACACCTCGGTCGGAACCAAAAATTAAAAATATGGAGGAACTTAAAACTGACAGCATACGTACGCTGACCGAGAGGCAGTTACAGTATTTGACATTTCAAGTGTGCCTAATGAAGTGGCCGCTGATTGCAAACTGCAGGACGAGTGAGTGTGCTGCGCTTTTTGACACTGCAGAGTCAAAAAGTGGACTGCAATGCACTGCGGTAAAGAGTGCCAAGCCAAGTTACGTGGAAGCGTTTGGTGCATCCTAAGCCAGGTTTAAAGGTGCCAACATGAGCGATGCCCAAGTCTGCACCTTTGCGACCTTTAAGACTAAAGTCCTAGCAGCCACCTGGCAGCGCAGGGGGTCGCTTCAAAAAAAAAAAAAAAATACAGTGCCCAATGCTGTTGCATCACTCCAGTAAAGCTGCAGCTAAAGTTCAGCGCTGAATAATTGATGGTGCGTTGGCTGGGTCGCAGGGCGGCAGCGAGCACGAGGAGGAGGTGGAAGGCAAATGCCAGTGCATGATGGCGACGCTCACCTCCGCCATGTGAGGCCTTGTTAGCGGCGAGTTGGGCGCACACGCCAGCCAAGCCAGCCACGTAATAACGAACTTTTTCTAATGAAGCGTGCTACAGTAAACCTCGGATATATCGGACTCGGATATATCGGAAATTCGCTCACAACGGACAGATAAAAAAGAAGCGATTTTTCTGTAATGCATTTCCAATAAAAATTCATTGCATATATCGGATTTTTTATAACGGATTTCGCCTATTTCGGACAAAATCTCCAGTCCCGTTCCAATGCATTTCCATGAAATTTCCCTGGCATATATCGGATGGCCGCATCGTGGCGCTCCGATTCGCCGAATCGTGACAGGCCGCTATACGACGTCATTTGCAGCGTTTGCAGCGTTGCCTGCGCGTCCAGGTACATTGGAAACATAGTCAAGGAAGTGCCTTTTTATAACGGATAAAATCCCATTTACGCATATACCGGATATAAATCCCATATATGCGTAAAACGGACATTTTCCGGTATACGCATATAACGGATTTCGCTTATATCGGACAAAACCAGTGGGAACAATTGAATCCGATATATCCGAGGTTTACTGTAGCATCGGAGCGTCTAACTGCATCGGGGTTTTCACTTTGAGATGTAATTGTCTTCTTCGTGGGCGCCGGAAGTCATTTTCAAGAAGCCGACGCTGTGATCACAGCCTGTCATGACGACAGCCAGGGTGAAACCCAATAAAAATGTCCAACAGCAAAACACACCGTATGGAACATCTTCGTCTTCATCTTCATGGAACATCTTCATTAATATTCAACAATGTAATTAAACTTTCACCATTATTGCATTTAATTCTACATTCACATGCACTTCCACTGATTTGCGCTTGTTTCTGAACTGCAAACTGCGACTTTCCTGGCATTGTGGAATACAGTAAACCTCGGATATATCGGATTCAATTGTTCCCACTGGTTTTGTCCGATATAAGCGAAATCTGTTATATGCGTATACCGGAAAATGTCAGTTTTACGCATATATCGGATTTATATCCGGTATATGCGTAAATGGGATTTTATCCGTTATAAAAAGGCACTTCCTTGACTATGTTTCCAATGTACCTGGACGCGCAGGCAACGCTGCAAACGCTGCAAATGACGTCGTATAGCGGCCTGTCACGATTCGGCGAATCGGAGCGCCACGATGCGGCCATCCGATATATGCGAGGGAAATTTCATGGAAATGCATTGGAACGGGACTGGAGATTTTGTCCGAAATAGGCGAAATCCGTTATAAAAAATCCGATATATGCATTCATTCATTCATTCATTTTCTACCGCTTTTTTCCTCACTAGGGTCGCGGGGGTTGCTGGAGCCTATCCCAGCTGTCTTCGGGCGAGAGGCGGGGTACACCCTGGACTGGTGGCCAGCCAATCCCAGGGCACATATAGACAAACAACCATTCACACTCACATTCATACCTATAGACAATTTGGAGTGGCTAATTAACCTAGCATGTTTTTGGAATGTGGGAGGAAACCGGAGTACCCGGAGAAAACCCACGCATGCACGGGGAGAACATGCAAACTCCACACAGAGATAGCCGAGGGTGGGAATTGAGCCCTGGTCTCCTAGCTGTGAGGTCTGCGCGCTAACCACTAGACCACCATGCCGCCCCGCTCGGAGAACAATAAAAAGAAAATGAATCGCACGTTTCAGGAAGACGTCTTTGCGTGTTTGAAGTGAAATCAGCCGGGACGCAACAATTGGCCGACAAAATAGTTCAACTCCGAGGGGATATTGCAGAGAGCCCCCCTGCCTACCGCTCATCCATCTTGCACACACGCACAGAGTAGTGATGCAGGGTATCCGTGGCAGCTTCCTCTCCCTGCTGCAAATCTTTTCATGTGTTTGAACGCGGCAGTCTTTGCAGGGGGAGATGCTGCCTGCTGCTATTTCCACCACGTCTCTCTCTCTCTCTCTTTTTTCCACACTCTTTATTTGCCAGGGAGGAAGAGTGGACGTGGGGGGGGGCTGCAGCTCCCAATCATCAGCACCGAGCGCCGGCTCTGGTGTCTCATTCGCGCTTGCTTCTTCTTTTTTTGTGTGCGCTTAAAAGTCGTCAAGCTGCGACTCGACATTTGCGATTGATTAGTTGCACCGTGGGGAGGGGGGGGTTCTTGTTTCTTCCTCGTTTTATTTGGAGTGGCTCGCATTTGGAGAGCCGAGCTCCGCTGGAAAGAGCATCCTCATGTGTTTCGGACTTTTCGGAAATTTGCGTCTGAAGCCATGCCGAGGATGAGCGCTCGCACATCTCGCCGCCATGCGTCCGCTCGGCCCCGGGCATCTCTGACCGTGCTTTCCTTCTTCTTCCTTCTCCTCCTCCTGTGGCCACGGCCGTGCGCAGGCAAGAAGAAGCTGTACATCGGTGCTCTGTTCCCCATGAGTGGAGGCTGGCCGGGGGGACAGGCGTGCATGCCCTCTGCACAGATGGCTCTGGACCTGGTCAACAACCGGAGCGACATCCTGCCGGACTACGAGCTGGAGCTCATCCACTATGACAGCATGGTGAGTTCCAAACTTGCTTTTTGAATTGGTGTCAGACTGTATGCACATAAAGTCAAAAATACTTTTAAATCAATATGTTTATTATGCTTCTTGTATTTTGGTTGCACCTGCAATTTACATGGCCAAAATATGTATTCAATATTTATTACAGCTGCATACAGTAAAGTACACAAAAAAACACAATTTTATGTTTATCTTGTATTGCCAAAAGAGGAAGTGACTTCCTTGACCGTGTCAATCAAACATGTGCGTTATCTGATTGGATCAGGGGTGGGCAAACTACGGCCCGGGGGCCACATCCGGCCCGCCAAGTGTTTGAATACGGCCCGCCCAATCTTTTCCAAAGTATTTCATTTAAACTCAACATACAACCTGGCATCATGGCCTGAGCCAACCTTTTGATGGTTTTATCAATTTCGTTGTTTGACATGGTCTGTTGTTTACAAAGTGCTCCTGAAAAAAGGGACACAAGCACATAATAATAATAATAATTATTATTATTATAATATTAATAATAATTATTATTATAATATTAATAATAATAATAATTATTAGATTATTATAATTATTATTAGAACTATTATGATTATTATAATTATTATATTAATGCTAATTATTATATTAATTATATATAATATTATTGTTATATTTGCATATTTTACATAATAATAATATAATAATTACTATGTTAATTTTATTGTAATTATTATAATATTTTATTATTTTTAAAATATTTAAATATAAATATAAAATAATAAATAATAATAGCAGATTGCATGACAATTTTACAGATACAATAATACCAGGTGGACTGTTACTGACACAAGCACATAATAATAATAATAATAATTATTATTATTATTATGATTATTATTATTAGATTATTATAATTATTATATTAATGCTAATTATTATATTAATATATATAATATTATTGTTATATTTGCATATTTTACATAATAATAATATAATAATTATTATTTTAATTTTATTGTAATTATTATAATATTTTATTATTTTAAAAATATTTAAATATAAATATAAAATAATAAATAATAATAGCAGATTGCATGACAATTTTACAGATACAATAATACCAGGTGGACTGTTACGTGTAAAATATATAGTCTGCCCCCCCCCCCCCCGTAAATTAAATAAATAAAGCCACTTTCACCCATCAAGTACGGTATAACTAGTCTTCTCCGCCGCTCCGCATGCCGCAGGCTCAAACCACGGTCCACCGAATGAGAGTCCAGAGCGCTAGGCATCGAACTACAAGCTCTTCGATGTCCAGCGCAACTCTTAAGGTGTCAGGTAGTGAGGTTTACTGGTGGTCACACAACCACCCCCCAAAAAAATACAGTGTTTGTCACACTTTAATGTTTCAGCTCATCACACAAATTCAAATATTAGTCAACGACAACACAAAGTCAACACAAAATGCAGATTAAAAAAAAAATCCAAACCTACAACCCCCAATTATCCATTAATCCATTATCCACAAATGATAATGATAAACCTTCCCAGAAGTGGCCGACCAACCAAAATGACTCCAACAGGGCAGGCAGTGACGACTCATCCGAGAGGTCACAAAAGGCCCCACAACAACATCCAAAGAACTGCACGCCTCACTTACCTCAGTTAAGGTCCGTGTTCATGAGAAAGGCAAAAACGGGCTGCATGGAAGATTCCGAAAACATTAACGCTCTTCTTAAATTTCCCGGAAAACATTTTAATGAGGGCGGCACGGCGGTCTGGTGGTTAGTGCGCAGACCTCACAGCTAGGAGACCAGGGTTCGGTCCCCGCCCTCGGCCATCTCTGTGTGGAGTTTGCATGTTCTCCCCGTGCATGCGTGGGTTTTCTCCAGGTACTCCGGTTTCCTCCCACATTCCAAAAACATGCTAGGTTAATTAGCCACTCCAAATTGTCCATAGGTATGAATGTGAGTGTGAATGGTTGTTTGTCTATATGTGCCCTGTGATTGGCTGGCTGGCC